>NC_062537.1:10106328-10141328 GCF_022655615.1 Tachysurus fulvidraco | reverse complement strand
GATCCTCTAGCGCTTCTTGACTCTTCTCAGGGTACAAGGTAGATATGCAAGACTCTTCTCTTTTCTGGCACCCAGATGGTGGAAATGAACTTTAGCTAGATGTCAGAACAGCCAAGTCACTAGCTGCCTTCAAAAAATGGGTGAAGATAAACCTCTTCCTGAAATATTTAAACTAACACTTATAGCACTTTTTTTTATGGTATGGGATATGGTATCTTTAGACTATGACCTAGCAAACCAGTATCAATGTATTCATTGAAAGAGACATCAAGAAACTGTTGTACATCTCTCTGGATATGGGTGTCTGCAAAATGCAGTCATTTTAAATGTAAACATATTTTTTGGACTGTCCATGACCTAGTGAACCAGTATCAGGGTGTATTCACTGATAGATCCTTCAAAGGACTTCTGTAAGTCACTCTGGATAAGGTACTCTGCCAAATTAAATAAATATGATAGTAAGACATATAAATGTAATATAAATTATGAATGTAAAACCGAAGTACATGCTCAGCTTAGCTGTGTTTCTGTCATTATCAAGCCTGTTTCTTTCCGCCACAAATATCCTGGCTTGTCCTTGAATTTATTCTCTGATTCTTGTGATTTCCCTTGCCTTATATATCCTTTTTTTATTTTATTTTTTACTTTGAATTTGTCTAGTGTTTTAGATTTTTTTTTGCTCTGATCATCATTAAAGTAGTGTCTTCTGTAATGTAGTCTCTCCCAGCCTCCATTACATGACAATTTAATGACCAGTCACATTTTAACATTTATCTTCAGGTTAAAATGAAATAAAAGTATCTAAAAATTAAAAAAAATAGATAGATAGATAGATAGATAGATAGATAGATAGATAGATAGATAGATAGATAGATAGATAGATAGATAGATAGATAGATAGATAGATAGATAGATAGATAGATAGATAGATAGATAGATAGATAGATAGATAGATTATTTAAGATAAATATTGAAGGGACAATATGTGCACTAAAAATCACAGCAACCCATTATGTGTTTTGTATTTTTTATTTATAAACTCAAATGCAAATTTCTTTTCATGCGTTACACACATTCATACACAGTAAGACATGTAGTGAAGTATAAAAGTAGAATTTAAAACTAAAACTTAACACTAAAATAAGATCAAATAAAATTAGAATAAGGAAGTTCCTTTGTTTCAGTTCCCATGTAAATGTTCTGGGTTCTTGTCATTGCTAAGATGTATTTTCTGCAATGTTTTTCCTGTTATTGAACCTATGAACCTTGAATTTTGCTGTTTTGCCACCATTGATTTGTTTTGACCTGTGTTTTGGATGCTGATTTAGATTTGCATATTCCAATATTTTGGGCTGTTCCTAGTTTTTTGACTCTGTGTGTTATTTTTACATTCTCTGTTTTTAATGTGTGTTCCTGCCTTTTTCCCCCATGTCCACCTTTTGTGACTGTTTAGTTTTTTCTTTAGTCTTCGCTGCAACTGTTTTCGATAAATTTCAATATTAATAAAATCACACCCTGTATGTATTGCATCCAACCCTTGCGAGATCTGTAATACCCAGATTTTATTAGTTAATTAACATAAACTCTAGTGATTCAGACCATTAAATCATCTTAACATTATAGATTAGTATTAATAGGTGGCATTAGCATTAATAGAATCACTCATCACAATATTTGTTCATTGACTTAATTCTATATCATGACTTGGAATGTTATGTTAACTTTAAACTAAATTGATTACATTTTAAACAGTTGAAGTAAGTAAACACACTTAAAAATAAACAACATGTAACAACATGCCATTTTGTCCTATGGGGGGTAAAATATTTTATATTAATGGTAGAATTGATCTAATCCATTTTCTCACACTATTACTGGCTTGGTTTACTTGTTCATACAACCTGCTCCATGTACACATTAGATGTAAACAGTGTATTACACTGTTTTGACGCAAATTTGACACAGTTGCATTTCATATTGGAGTAAACCAAACCTAATGATATGGATACATCTGCAAAAGTACAACAATCAAACTAATTAAAAATGTCAGTCACCACAAATTAACAGTGCATGTTAAAAATTTACATTAATGGCACTTATCCAGACGAGTCTCTATAAATACCTATCAATAAATACATCTTCCTACTAGTTCACTAGCACAGGGAAGAACCTTCAGTCTAAAAATCCCGCTGGGAAGTTAGCATGGCATAAAAAACATGTTTTTTTTAAGAAAGTGTTAATTTAAGGGGTAGGTCATGAGGCTAATTCAAAGTTACCGAGTATGGAGAAAAACTAGAGAAAAATATACAGTACTAACTCAATTAGATGTAAATTGCACATGTAACTTTACCTGCTCTAGAATCATCATTCTGTCACAGCTGACCAGTGTAAAAAGCTTTTCATGAGATATCATTTAAAAATGTTTCAAAGCAGTAGTTACATTTTCAGGCCATGGATATATTAGAAACCTGAAATGATGTTAACAGAGAAAGGAGTGTGAACCCAAGCGTAAGAGTCAAATAGCCACACAGGGTGAAGGAGATAGAAAATGAAGCAGCTCACACCTGTAATTTGTTTATTTGAATGACCTAACAGAGCTGTAAATTTGTGGATCATTAAAATGAGAACACTAAAAGCAAACCTTGATTGTTTTCAATATGCTATAAAATAATAATAATAATAATAATAATAATAATAATAATAATAATAATAATAATAATAATAATAATAATAATAATAATAATGCTATGTTTTTGTGCCTTATTGCTCAGACACAACTCATTTGGCGTCTCTGGATCACCAACAAACCTTTTGTTCCCCCTCCTTCTATCTGTGTGCAGGAAAATTGAATACTTTAATTTTTCACTCATTTTCATGTTATTGTTTTGTATTAAATTTACCATGATGAACCTAACTTAGATTCCTAGTCATAATAACCCATTAAATAAGGTTGGTTAATTATCTTGCTTAGATCTACAGTGCTGTTGAATTCTTGAATCAGAATGTGTGGAATAATATCTATAACAGCTCAGAATGTAGTTCTAGCTTAAACATACATTTTTATCAGCGCTAGTTCTATTCCTGTTTACTTCATTGCAATTTGACTTCAGATACAGTGAAAAAGCCAAAGAGGACAATAAGTTGATATATATATTGCCACATTTAAAGTAGCAAGAAATGAGCATGCTTGATGGAGTGAATGCTTAATTAGTCCATGAGTGTCTCTAACATCCACAATTGTCATGTCACAAAGAGGTTCGTTATTTACTACAATGAATGGTCTAAAAAGGAATAAATAAAAATAACACTAGATTATATCTGGGAAGTGTAAAATAATAGTTTAAAGATGATGTGCACTATACTGCAACCTTGAAAAGAATAGTTCTACATAGAAAACATGATTAGATACTGTATATTAGAGAAAAATATTTAAATGTAATTTCATTCAATGTTCCCCTAGTTGTGCAAATACACACACTATATTGAATACTTCATTGCCCCAAGCATGTGTTTGGAATGCTGTGTGCACACACTGTTGAGACAGGGAACCTGTTTCATTTTCATTGAAACTACTCATCATTGCCTATATTAAATATTTCTCAAACATTTCTGAACAAAGCTTCAAGGGGCATTTGATGCAAGGAGGTACTTTTAAAGTGATAGGGAATAAGGTTGCAGTTTTAGTTAGATTTCATGCCACATACACAAGAAAAGATTGTTAAAATGAAAAATGTCATTGAAGCTCATACCTGCTCTTTCCCTGCCTTATTTTGAGCTGTTCAATAAAAACAGTAAATACAACATTTTATTTGTGCAGAAGCAGACTGTATATTTCATCTCTCTAACACAAATGAATTAGTGCTTTAGAAATTTCAAATTTAACATATATCCTTGAAAATGAAACAGAACAACACAGAGCAAGGTGAAAGATCAGAGAATTGATCTACAATAATATTAACCTAGAGTCAAACAATGTAGGTTATATTATGATTCTCCACACATAAGCTAACCATAAGCAAATCAACTGGGACATAATGAATAGGATAATATGGAATGTAAATTAACAATACAATACTGTCTATGTTTTTGGCAGATTTCGATTGATTCAAGGACTAAGGAAGTGTTTTGTCATGAATCATTTATTTCATCACTGCATTTATGCATAATCTTTTAAGTTGGATAAGTAAAGGAATGATTATTACAAATACTTTAGTTAACAAGGTAGAAAACTTTAGGATAATTAACGTTTGGTTATTTTTAGGAGTGTTTTTAAAGAAGATGTAGCTAGCACAGCTTGTCAGTTGGTATGGAAGATTTTGGATATTTATCTTGCTTACTTTGACAATTCATTGAAGCACTGTTAAGGTACATGTGTGTCAGTTATTAAATGGTAAAATGGACAATGTGCTTAACAGCTGATCTGAGATTTTTGTGGGTCTGGTCCTAGTGTTTGACTATAGGCCATAAGTCCTGTGTCAGGCATAAAACATCCAACCAGAAAAAAAAAAAGAAGTTACACCCTACACATGGAAATTTATGATGGTGTTCTCAACCATCAACTTCCAGAGTTCATCAGGAGTTCAGCAAGTGAAGCCACATCAACATGATTGAGCACAGTATCAGCAGTAAACAAAGTAGCACTTTACTGTATATTAAAGTGCTACTGAGCAGTGCTGTATGTACAAGTATTTGGTGTAGATCAATTAACATGCTCATTAGATCTATAACATTGACTATACAGTTCACTGTTTAAGAAAAAATAAGCATCACTTATCACAATGACTAGTCATTTGCTAACAGCCCCCCACCTTGTAGCTCAATTGTATGGAGGTTAAAATTAATGTAATTCTCTTCTCTGACTTCCCACATCCAAGGTAATTTGAATGCAGCATAATATTCTAATCAGCATGCTTGATTAACATGCCTGTCCAAGACTCCCAGTTGAGCAACTCATCAGGAGACTGCATGATCAAATCTCTAGCGGTCTATGGCCAAGATTTCACAAGAACATAATTGCCCTTGTTTTCCTCCTGGGTCAGAAGGATGGCAGAGGGTTTTTGACAATGTTATGGCCAAACCTTGTATATTGAAGGCATTAGAAATACTGGTGAAGCACATCCATAAAGTCAACATCATTCAAATCAAAGATTTCTACTTTGAGACATCAACTTTAATTAAGTTATAAATATGCAAATTATTCATCTTAGGCAACAAGGTGTTTAATGTTATTTTCAGTGTTGACTTGGTAGTTTCTAACTGTTGCATCCTTACAAGATAACAAGATAGTCCCTTGTGATTCTTCATTTAAATTTGGCAGAGAGTTATAATTGAGCTGAGCACATGAGAGTTAATGGCCAACGGTGACAGCCTCGGCAAGAGTCAAGTAGCTTTTATTGTCATTTCAGTCATGTGTAGCTATGTAAAATGAAACAGTGTCCCTATAGGAATACAGTGATACAAAAAAAAATGCAGCTTATCAGTAACAGGGTATAAGTACTGAGCCAGCCTTTCCCACAGTAAACCCTCTGTCCCTTTCAGTAAACCCTCTGACTTCTCAGGAACATGTGGCATGCCTAGGTTTAAGGTTTGAGCTCCTTGATTCTCAGTTGATGGATTGTCTTTCGTGTTTTACGTGTATGCCACCGGCTACTGTGCTTATAGTTTCTGACTGTCTCAACAATATGGTGTCATTCAGTCAAAAATAACAGCTATTGCCTATAGGACTAAGCAGAGTCGCACTTAAACTCTAACTAATGGGTGAAAGAAGTCTCTCTGTTGGCAGCATTCTGTTATTCTTAGGGCTTTGAGTGGCCATTATCTCTGTACCAGGCTGAGGCATTTTGCTGATGAGGATAGAGGGACTCAGTACTGCCAAGAAATAATCAACATTGCCATTAGCCTCACAGTCATATACTGTAGATACACTTGCTTGCTAAAGCACACACACATTCTTCAAGTCTTCATGCTCCCAAGCTAGCCGTAAGAGATGTGTAGGTAATATGGAGACGCTTACATTTGTTTTATGTCTGAATGATCAAATTATTAGGAGTTAATGCGATTCAATTTTGCAAGCAATTAAAAATATGTGTCATTCATTATGCTCAATACAATGCAATAGTTTTGTACTGCCCTGCACATTAAAAAATCTGTTCCATTTCTGCAGCTGATTAAATGTAAAATTACATGCAGTGCTCATCCAATCCTCTCTCTCTTGTCAAACTATTATTGTCCACAATATTTCCAAAGTATTGAAAATGCATCTCAAAAACGTGAATATTCTGTATATAATATTGACTATAATAACTATAATAATAACAGGAGAGCATAATAACAACAACAACAACAACCATAGAGTTAATTGTGATAAAGGATAACAGTAAGGAGGTAGGAATGGAAAGACTGGCCATCAATTCCTCAGATGTGTGTGGAAGTGTTTGTGAAGTGTGCAGGTGTTATAGGTGTGACTTTCATTTGCCAGCTGTCAATAAGTGACAGATGCAAATGAATCTATGTTACACACCCTGAAGTAAGAACACATATTTTTCCACTATTGGCCGCAGGGTGTTTTCCTGTCTGTAATATCTGTTCAATTTTTGTACCAAGCCTATTTTTCTCTATAACATCCTCAGAATGCAGATAATTCTTCATTACTTAGAGATATGATGACAATATGGCTTGAGAGTTTTGTAAGAGGGAATGTGTGTTTGAGAGAGAGAGAGAGAGAGAGAGAGAGAGAGAGAGAGAGAGAGAGAGAGAGAGAGAGAGAGAGAGAGAATATGCCTTGTGAAATGAGGTGAGTTTTGGTTAATTAAGACAATGCATGACAAGCCTGGCACTGCCTGTTGAAAATGTGTTCACAATTACACCAGCTGACCTACCAGCTGCACAGAGGCTTCATTTAATAGACCTAACACACACACACACACACACACACACACACACACACACACACACACACACACACACACACACACACACACCTACTCCCAGTTGTGTCCGGTCTTGAAATTGGTCATTCATAAAAACAAGTTAGTATATTCACTTGCAGAATCACTTTGCAGGACATCTGGGCCTCTTTTTCTCTTCCACCTCTGTTACTCTAGTTCTCTCGATCTCTGAATTATATGCCTCTATCTGACAGTTTTCTGATTTCAAGGTATTGAGCCATTTAATCCTCAATAAGGTTGACACAGGTCGAGCTTTTCAACTTCTTCTCATCTTCCTTAGTCCTTTAAGCAAGATTTTGGTGTGAAATAAATACACATATCCAGTGGTATTTAAACACATTTATTTTATAACCTACTACAACTACTGCTAATACTAATATAGGGTGCTTTCACACCTATAGATACATTGTAGTTTTTTAGCAGTTTTGGTTCCTTTTCACACCACACTGGTCGTTCTGTTCCGCACCAGTTGAAACGAACCAAAATGCAGTCATGTGATAACATCCACATCAGTCATTGGCCACATGTCTTTGAGCGTATTTCCTAAACTGCTTCTCGATTGGTCAGAATAAACATGCGGGAAATTTCAACGAAACTCCGGAAGTAAACAAAAAGAGGAAAATACAGGAAAATACAGCATACAGTACTCCATGGAGAGACGACTGCACGCTTCAATTATGTTCGTGGTTGTAATCTACTACATCGCTTGTAAATAGCATTCTATGCAAAGTCTTAATTTTCAGAATGAAGCGCGGATGCGGCTTGAAAATATCATTTTAATGCACTGCAAATGACGAAGAGGCATCGCAAGACACTTCAGGAGGTGGCGAAGATTACTTTTGCGAAACTGTGACATGCTCATCTTCCGAAAATATTGCCAACGACCCACTACGGCAGCTGGTTTAGTCCAAAATGCGCAATACTTTTTGCAGTTAGGTCTATTCGATCTTGGATCGTGTTCTCACCACAAACGAACCGTACCAGAGTCCGTTTGAAAGCGTACTGAGACCACCTCTTCAAGGAGGTCTAGGTACACTTGTTTGGTGCGCACCAGGGTTCGATTGCTGCATTCTCACCTGCCCAAACGAGCAATCGAACTCTGGTACGATTCAACCGAACTAAACAAGGCAGGTGTGAAAGCACCCATATACAGTCTGTATTAAAATAACACAGTCTGTCCCAAAAAGATCAGAGAACATTAATGTTATAAGTTAATTCATTTCATCATTAACCCAAAGCCTATGTTCTCTTTCCACTGATTAACTGCCGACTTTGAGCAACCTGCCTCCTTTAACTACAGAAAAATGATTGCATTCACTAGTGGTTTCTGCCCCTAGCAACATAAGCAATTACTCAGCATGGCAATATGACAGGAGAAGCACTGTTCTGTACAGATGCTCAGTAAATATTTTCCATGGGAGCAAAACTATAGTCACTGCCATGGCATATGTTCTGTCAATACACAGTCAAACCACCAAAGCAACCAAATAGGAAGAACTATTTTAACAATATTTAAAGCATTATTTTGTAGGTTTGTTACAGCTATAAACATTGTATTATTTCTTCTTCTTCTTTTTTGCAAACATTCATTAATTTTCTTACACTTTCTTGTATTTGGTTCATTCTTATTATTGTGTACTAATAGCTTAATATTTCCAATGCTCACACAGTACAGTACATCAAAATTAATAGGAAACTATATAATCTACAGCACACAGTACATGAGGTTTTGAATTTAATTAAAATAGAGAACATCACAGACTGTCAGATTCCCAAATGAACTGCCAGATTCCCAAATGAAGAAAGAACTGCTAGAAGAGAAGAAATTTTTGTATCATTATTTTTTTTATTTGTCAATCATAATGATTATACTGTATACCAACAAATACAATAATGAGTACAATAATAAGAAGTGTTACATAAAGCTGGTGAGCCTCTTCTTAATATTATTAACTCCTCGCTATCTTTAGGTTACGTCCCTAAATCTTTCAAGTTTTCAGTTATAAGGCCACTCAATAAGACCTGAATTTAGATCCTAATGAACTGAGCTCCTTCTTACAGGAGAACAATATCTTTGAAGAGTTTCAGTCAGGTTTCAGGCCCCATCATAGCACAGAAACTGTACTTGTGAAAGTTGATGAAAAAATGACTTGTTCTTAGCTTTGGACCAAGACTGAATGTCCCTTTTAGTTCTACTTGACCTTAGTGCTGCATTCGACACTATAGATCACAACATTCTCCTAGATCGCTTATAAAATTACACAGGTATTCATGGACAGGTTTTAAGTTGGTTTAGCTCCTACCTGTCTGATACCATTTTGTAGAATTAAATGGTAAATCCTCTAGTTTATTGCCAGTTAATTATGGTGTCCCTCAAGGATCAGTCCTAGAACCTCTGCTTTTCTTGATATACATGCTTCCATTAGGAAACATCATTAGAAGACATGGGATTAGTTTCTACTGTTATGCTGATGATACAGTTATATATCTCATCAAAAGTAGATAAAATTGTCCAAATCTAAATTGTCCAAATTAACTCAGTGCGTTAGAGAGATAAAAGATTGGATGAGCTGTAATTTTCTGTTGTTAAACTCCGATAAGACAGAAATACTACATATCTGTCCAAAAACCAGTACACAGAAACTCTCACAATTCAACTTTCATTTAGAGGAATGTACTGTTACTAGTAGCTCGACAGTGAAAGACCTGGGTGTTATATTAGATAGCAACTTTTCTTTTGAAAATCACATCGCCCATACTACAAAAACAACCTTCTTCCAACTTAGAAACATTGCCAAGCTGAGAAACATCCTGTCTGTATCTGATACTGAGAAGCTAGTTCATGCATTCATGACCTCTAGACTGGACTATTGTAATGCATTACTAGGTGGTTGTCCTGCATCTTTAATAAATACGCTACAGTTAGTCTAAAATGCAGCTGCCAGAGATCTCACTAGGACAAGAAAATATGATCATATAACCACAATTTTATCATCTCTACACTGGCTACCTGTTAAGTTTAGAATTGATTACAAACTGCTGCTACTTTCGTGCAAGGCTCTTAATGTTTTAGCTCCCATGTATCTAACTAGTCTTCTAACACGTTACAATCCTTCACACTCTCTGAGATCACAAAACTCAGGACTTGTGGTAGTTCCCAGAATATCTAAGTCTACTAAAGGTGGTAGAGCGTTTTTTTATTTAGCTCCCAAACTTTGGAATAGTCTTCCTGATAGTGTTCGGGGCTCAGGCACATTTTCCCAGTTTAAATGTAGATTAAAAACTCATCTATTTAGTCAGGCGTACACATAATACATCCCATAATATTGTGCACTATTATATCAGACTAGCAAATATCATGAACAGCAGCTATGTTAATCCCTCTCCACTGCTTCTTTCTTTCTACAGATCCCGAGGGATCCAGAAATTGTACCATACTGAGATAAGGCCGACTCTGTGAATCCTGAGGCATCTAGAGATCTACCAGCTTTAGTTGGACTCTGCGATACTATAGAGAAGATGTGAACTCCATGTGATCTTTTGCATCAATACAGCATTTGTCAGACTGTATATTTATAATCACACCCTCCAGTGGCACTCATTTGAGGATGGGTTCCCTTTTGAGTCTGGTTCCTCTCAAGGTTTCTTCCTTTACCATATAAGGGAGTTTTTCCTTGCCACTGTTGCCTGAGTCACTGCAGACTTGCTCATTGGGGATAAATACATACCATTGTGAACTAAATATATCTAATATTAATATATTAATATAATATATTAAATATAAAATATTAATATATATTAATAATTTTTGCATTCTATTAATATTTATATTATTCTTTATATTAACCTTTTGTTCTATGTTTATGTTCGGTAAAGCTGCTTTGAGATGATGTCAGTTGTAAAAAGCGTTATACAAATAAACTTGAATTGAATTGAATTGAATTAATAATACAAATGTAAAGATACATGCTGAGTTTATAGTATTACTTCAAGTACAAAAGAAATGTCCAGTTGCACTTTGTCATAAAAGCTCTTTCTAAATGTTCTTATTGTTTTCCCCTCATTGACATATACAGTAACTCTCAAATCCATGTTCAAGACTATGTTTACATTTTAAAAACTATTTACCATACAGACTTATATGACTACACTGCCCATCAAATAATTATTCACTGTGCATAATGTGATAAGAAGAAAAAACTTGAGAGCAGTAGACCTAAACTGATGGGTCCAGACTTTAGAGAATCATTAAGGAAGAAAAATATTAAACCAGTTCCAAGACAGCACTCAAAAAACTCTCAAACCATGCAGTTTATTAGGAATACCTGTGTACTGTTCATTCATGCAATTTTTCTAATCAGTCAATCATGTGGTAGCTGCATAATGGATAAAAGATATGAGTAAAGAACGAAATTGGAATGAGAAAAAGTTCGATAACAGTGACTGTTATGTTGGTGCCAATTTGGCTGATCGAAGTATTTCAGAATCTGCTGATCTCCTGGGATTTTCATTTAGTGCACTTCTTCAGGTTGATATATCTAGCTGATGAGAGAGGTCAGAGGAGAATGGCCAGACTAATTTGAGTTGACAGGAAGACTGTAGTCACTCAAATAACTACTCTGTGGTGATCAGATAAGCATCTCAGTGCACATAACACATCAAACCTTGAGTTGGATGGACTATAACAGTAGAAGGCCAGACTGAGATTTCAGGCTAGAACAGGAATCTAAGAATATATAGGCTCATAATAGTTGAAAATTGAAAAAACCTTACCTGGACTGTTTCCATTGTCTTCACCTGTGCGGTGTTGTTGTTTCAAAAAGCACATTTTAACATATTGTCCATCTGCATTATTGTATGCATTGTACCAAGACCCTCTGCTGCACCACCATGCCACCACAACTAAAATACCATATTCCTTCCTCGGTGGATGTTCATGGAAGCCCACTTCTCTGCTGCATGGCAACACTTCCAGTTTTTTGGAATTTGTTCATATGCTTGGCAACAGTTTTATGTGTCATTCGATTGCCATTTCCACACGTCCCAGTTTAAAAACTTTCAACAGCTTCCTGTGCGGTCATAAAAAGGATTTCAGAGTTTGTTAAAGCCACTGTTTAAAAAACTGTATAAAAATATAAAGTGCATATGAATATATTTTGCTAAACAAACATTACATTTCTTTATGTATAGAGACTTTCAGGTTACCCTGTAGACATCAAGAATAGCTAATAAGCTAGCTGTTCTTCCCAGGGTTCCTCCTGATCTTGAGAGAGCTTACCAAATAAAAAAACAGATTTACAGTATCTGACTGATATTCCATCAATTGGGAGCACTTAACTGTACTGTAACAATTAAATGTTGTTGTCATGTTGAGGCAATGGAGTGTTGCAATGGATGCAAATGCAGATAAAGTACAGTATTTATTACAGAAAGGCAAGCAAGGAAATCTAAAACATGAATAAAAATTGTAAATGGAAACAGGCACAGGTCAAGCGATCAGCAAACAACAATGACTAGGCAATTCAAGAACATGAACACAAAACAACATCAAGAATCAGAAAATTGGCCCACAGAACAAAGGCTCGGTAGTGACAGCCGGGTAAACACAACATTTCTTCGCACAAGATAAAGGCACATGGGGGTTTAAATTACTAATTAAAGAGCATAAATTGACGACAGGTGTGAGCAATCGGGACACATGAGGAAGACAACCATGGGTGGAGACAAGACATGCATAATGTGATAATGTAAACAAGCACATAATTACTGAAGTGTGCACTGTAGTGCTGTGTTCTGCTAGATGCCATGAGCCACCCTCGCTCTGCACAAGGGGGAGGGATCTTGACAGTTGTTCCCACATAATGATTTTGTGAGAGCAAATCAATTAGCACTAAATAATTGTGTAATATATATAGAGTGAGATATATAGATAGTGTTCACACACACACAAACATACAGAGAGAGAAAGAGAGGGAGGGAGAGAGAGTATGTGTGTGTGTGTGTGTGTGTGTGTGTGTGTGTGTGTGTGTGTGTGTGTGTGTGTGTGTGTGTGTGTGAGAGAGAGAGAGAAAGAGAGAGAGAGAGAGAGAGAGAGAGAGAGAGAGAGAGAGAGAGAGAGAGAGAGAGATAAAGGGAAAATTTCATAGTTCAAAGTGACTAAGAAACATAAGAAACAAGGAACAAGGAAACGAGCACAAAAAATACAGCTCGGATTCAAAGTGAAATATGCAAAACTCCACAAAAAAAAGGCACAACAAGCAAATGAGTGTATCAACAGAGACTAACAAGGAATAAGGAAAGTGGTGTTTATGACTTTCACAATGTTCTTTTCATTTAAATGCATACTTAGTCATGGTTCTTGGTCATGGAGGCAGACTGCTGGACTATACAGTGTAGCCTTCTGTGGTGGATGGTAATGATAAAAATAATGCCCAATTCAGGGCAGATGCACCATATGCTGCAGTCTAAGTCCTTGCTAGCAGTATGCACAGACATATGGCCAACTAAAGCCACATGATCTTAACCAGATATGCTCATCAATATTCTAACATGAATACTTTATACTCCACAGCTGACTCCTGATGTCTGCAAAGAAGCAGTGTGGGCCTTCTCAGTCTGGCAATGAGGCATCTATAAACACCACACAGTACACAGCGTTTATTGCATACTTTATGCTTTATTGTTGGAGATGGAATGAAAGACAGGAAAAATACTGAGTGAGAGAGATGTACAGACAAAGGGTGTTGGGGCAGAGACTTAAAATAGAGACAAAAGCAGGGGGAAAAAATCTAAAACAACTTATACACAGGTTGCTGACATTTAAAGCATGGCTCTAATGAGAGCTCTGTATTCATGTCAGACAGTCTGTGTTTTTTCCAAATCGTTACAAGTCACAGAGCTACTTTCCATTAATCATCTATTTAGTAAAAAAATCAGATCCCTGCATTTTATTCTGTTTGTGGCTAATTTGGTTAGAAAGTCTATCTCATTTTTAGCACCTCTCATCCTAATGGAGTAATTGTCTAGGTTATTCAGTAAGCAGCTTTTGTTGTAAAAATAATGCATTGCCTTGCCACAGCAAGATTATTCCAGAGAACTAGTGAATATTTATATTCCAAATCAGGTTGCTCTTGGTACCTGATCCTTTATATATTTTTTATTTTATTTTTTTTTAGTCTGATGCTGACGTTCCTATTTTTTTATAGGTACTGATTTCTATCAGTACATCCAACCAAACTGTATATAATTTATGGATTAATCTGTTCCCATTCTCTCAGAAGCAGTGTGCTGGTTCGAGACTTTGTCTTATCAACCTTGGTCACGTCTCCATTGATGCGAGCTGACCATACTTCAAAAATACCAGGATCCTCTTGTTGAGCATTGGACAGCCCTAAATAACTCAGGAGATGCATCTCCTTGGTGCACAAAGTAGATAGATTAAGTAAGCTTGTGGGATAGTGTGCACAGAAAAGCACAAGTGATCAATTTCTTTGTTAGCATACAGTTTCCACTGGTATGTCACCATAGATATAGGGCTTTCACATCAGCTGCAGTTATGTCCTCAAACTTTTGAAAAGAGCATCTGCATCAATATTCTGAAACCCTGATCTGTATTTGAGGGTGAAATCATAAGTGAACAAAGCAGCGTACCAGAAGGGACATGTTGCATCCCATTTGGCAGATGTGAGCACATTAGTTGTTACTGTTTGCACTCTGTGCTTACTTCAAACTTTGCTTTGCACAGGTAGTCATGCAGTTTTTCCACTACTGCCCACTTCAATTTCAAGAACTCTAGTTTACCTACAGGATAATCTCACTCTGATGAAGTAAGGCTGCAAATAATGAAAGCAACTGGCCTCAAACCTTTACCTTGGTCTTGGTATTGCACACCACCTAGACCAACTCAACTTCTCAACAAGCATCTACATGCAGTTACTGGCACTCTACAGTAGGTTTACAAAAAATAACACTGTGAGCATTTGTTTTAACTCCTCAAAATCTGCCTTGCAACTGCCATTGCATCTACTACTAAAACGCTCTGACAAACTTGGGTAAGTTTTGTCATGTTTTGCTTTGGATTTCTTACCAGTTGGAGGTAACCTGCCAGCTGTTGGTTCAATGGGTATGGCATCATCCCTCACAAAACATATGCAATACTCACAGAAACCATGGACTCATCACAGTGCAGACACATCGTTTGGTCTGGGCCATGAAGTCACACCCATCCTGAGACACATGTACCAATTAAGTCACTGGTGGATGATAAAACAGTCATGTATCCAATGATGTAATTAATAGTCTTGCTTTATGCTCTTCAAGTGTTGCTCAAAACACAATAATATCATCAATATAGGCTAAGGCATCCAGCAAATTCATATCCCTAACAGTTTGGTCCATAAGGTATTGAAACGTACTGTAGCCGGCACTCCTGACACCCCGTGCGCCAACACTGACAGAAACCCACTGACCAAATAAAAGCTGTTTTCTCCTTACCAAACTAACTCATGGGGACTTGAAAATATTCACATCTGAGGTCCAGAACACTAAACAATTTGCTGCCATTGAGACAAGTCAGTGCTTCCTCAATTCTTGGTATGGTGTACTGATCCAGTCTAGTGCATTTGTTTAACATAACAAAGTCTACACACGTCTTCCTTTCCATCTTTCTATCCTTTTTTCTCATCACAAAAATAGGTGCGGCATAAAGACTTCTTGACCCAGTAATAATCCCGGCACTTTTCAGCTTACATAGGTGCTGTCTCAATGCCTGTAAATCTGCAGGTGCTGGTCAACGGACCTCTCTCGAAAAAGCTAGTCTTAAGTAGATTTAATGGTGTGGCATACATTTCTACAGCAGCCAATATAAAAAAACTCATGATCAGAGAAAACATGACTGTGTTCCATAAATTCTTCCCCTAATCTTTCCTTCCATTCCTTGAAAACTTGAAAAAGTCTCCAAAGTTAAAAGAAAAAGGGGTCAGTGTTAAAACTGACTTAATGTTAGACTCAGTTCACAAGAGAAAAAAGCACCACCTCAAATGGAAAGAGGTGAGCAATCAGTGTCACTTTGGTCAGGGTGAGCAAGTTCCCTTGCAGATACATTCCACTGTGATTTTCCTAGACTTCATAACGGTGGCTGCCTGCAACTCTGGCCTCACCAAGATCTTTACAATTCTTTAACAGTCACCTCACAATTGGTCTGTACCAATGAGTATGGATATGACCCCTAGTAGATTACAAGAACTCCATCTTAAGTGACAAATAGCCATCATAAGAGGAGCAATCAGAGCTGAGATCCCACATCTGTAAATCAATGATGGGTGCCATTGGCAGGTGTGTCAAGTATCTGTCATAGAAGGATCTGAACAGCAAGGTCACTTGAGAACTTGTATCAAGAAAGGCTTTAATATAAATGCCTTCAATCTGCACTGTTAAAGTAGAGCTTCCTAACCTCTCAGCAACTCATTAAATGTGGGAGGGTCTCAAATTGTGTCTGATCAACGCATACTTGCTTTATGTCTGACAATTCCACACCTCCCTTCTGAGCACACAGTGTAACCGTTTTTCTAACCTAAGCAAATACTGTAGGTGGGTAGTTTTTTGCCTATACTTTGAAATGTGTTTCTGAATTTATCAAGGTCAGATGGAATTTCAGTTGTTCCAAAAGGTATTTCCAGACTTTGCATATAGTCACAAGATGTAGAAGCAGCATTCTGTGTCCTTAAAGACCTTACTATGTCAGCAGTTGGCATCTACAGATTTCTAAATGTACATTTCTGGGATTTAACTTATGTAACTGAGCAATTGAGGGTTAAGGGTCTTGTTTGGGGCCCAGCAGTGGCTGCTTGGTGGACCTGGGATTCGAGCTCTTGACCTTCCAATCAATAGAACACTTTAACCACTGATCTACCACATCCCTCGTGCATATTGAAGCAGAGGTTCTGTGTGAAATCACAGCAATCTACTGGCTACTGCGGTCATGTGACAAAGCGGAGCATGCCAGCAAGTCCAAAAAAATCTATGTAAGCATCTAAGCATCTACTGTATGTCACATTACTCCTAGCTTCTCCATACTCCATAGCTCTATTTCTTCACTCTATTTGTCTGAAGGAAGCATCACACACACACATAAGACACAGAATCTCATTAACTCCGAAACTCAACCAGAAACTTCTCCGAGTCTGACTCCATTGGCTCAAAGGGGACTTAGCAACCCCTCCAGTATTACTGAGAGGTCCTAGGATAAGAGATGCGATCTACAGGAAAGACCACTGTAGAAAGTATAGGATTTACCAAATTCCTTTGAGTGATGGGAATAAAATCTGATAACCAGAACTTGGTACAGCAGGTTCAGACTCTCCTATGGGAGCGCAGACTTTCTCCATGCAGCAGATGAAGGGAAGAGATCCCTCTTCGACCCTAGGCATTGTCGCATACCCATACCCACAATGACTGAATAGTCAGCAGTGGCTGAGTGGAAAAAAACAGGCAGAATACGAATCATTCCACAGTCTCAACACCTCTGTGTGGAGGTCTGCAAAAAATGGGAGACACCTGAATGGAGATGGAAGGTGGTGTGAAGTTAGGTACTGTACCTATTGTCAAGCTCAGAGCGGACAATGCTAGCCTTCCATAAGGCCAGTCTAAGCTAAGCTTGATCACCTCTAGGAGCTATGCAAACACCAGAGAATATGGTGGCAATTCGACTGCTGCTTGCACCTCTTTGCCCACACCGAGCTCCACAGAGGGTGATGGAGAAAACAATAATTGCATATTCGGTTTAGTACAAATCACAAAGAGAGGTCCTCCCTGGAATACAGCCAGACAAGCGTGGATTGAGCTTAGCGACAAATACAAAATAATTGTATTGTGGTCAAGTTAGGAAATATGCAAAAAAAAATACTTATTGTAGGAAGAAAAAATTAATCCCAGAGAAGCCTCCATTAATGTATCCCTTTTCAGTGGGTGTGTGCTTATGTGGATGTTGTAGGTTGCATCTAAGACAACTTAAACCATACCTTTTGAACATTGACTTACTGTCCTAACCCCTTAGCCTGAATATGGATCAAGAGGTAAAAAGACACATCCCACTAACAAAAGAAATCTGTCTAGGGTTAACTACGATTCCCACTCTATCCTATTAGCATTTGAGAGGCTCAGAGCATAACACTACTTCAATCAATTAAAATAATTGGTGGTACATCCATGTGTTAATTTGAAACAGCTCTTACCGAGTCAGTGGAAACCAGTATTGTGAAAGTAAACAAACCCCATGAAAGTGAAAGAGCACTGAAAGGGAAGGGGAAAAATAAGTTAAACCCTCAGACCGTGTTTGTCAGCCATGTTTATGTTTACAAAACTCATGTGTTGAAATTCATTCTGAGTGAAGCATACAGTGAAGCAGATTAGTCCGGAAACACCTCACAGCCTGGAGAAAGACGCTTCTTCTGAGAACACTTAATATTGATTGTAACAAAGCACAGATGTCTGGGAAAATCTTGTGAGACTACTGTAAGTCCCGGCACAACACGACTGCTTTTTCTGCACGCCATTTTTTCTTTCTCTCCTCTTCTGACTTCTTGTTCTTTTTTTGCTCCGACCCCTAGCTTCTAACTATTTTCCTCTGCCCCTTAACCTCTCTCTGGAAAGAAAAAACCCTATGCAGTAAAGAGCATGTACACAAACACACTGAACTTATGAAAAAGGGCATTTGACAATATGTAATACATAAGCTTGTCAGCACACATAAACATCAGATGAATAAAGCACACATCTCTTCAATAGTCCTAGCAACCGAAAGTAAAAAGAGATAATCTCTGATATAAATCAGGTTGTTACATACAGAACTGTCACTCACTCAGTGTTTTTTCTGCACCAATCTGTGTAAAATCTGGGGACTATTGTGTGTGAAAGTCTCAGGAGATCATCAGTTTCTGAAATACTTAAAGAAGCACATCTCACACCAACAAACATGGAACAGTTAAAGATCCTTTTTTTTCCATTTTAATGTTTGAACATTAACTGGAGCTTGTGGCATGTATTTATGTTTTTTTTTTTTTTGCTGCTGCCGCATACTGATTAGGTAACTGCAAGGCAACGGTTTTAGAGGCACATCAACTATTTTCTGTTATTTTTATGCTGTTATGGAATTTCTCTCCAGAACCACCAAGGTCCCGGGTCCTCTTTTGTTACAGGCCGAAAGTAGACCATGATCCTGAGAAATCAAATTGAATACTTACATCTACACTAGTACATGACATTAAGTCTGTGAGCACTTGAAATGTGTGTAACATTGCCCTCACAACATCTCACAAGCTTTGATAACTGACCTGTCTGACATTTACAATAGTAATTTTGACTTCCTTTCTATATTCTGGCTTTTGCAATTGATTTTCAGCTCAGTGGGATTCAGCTCAATCGATTTGTCCGGTCAAATACTGTCATTGTAGCCCGGAATAACTGCATTGTTGCTCTATACAGTACAAGTAATTATGATGCTTTTGCATGATTCACTTCCTCCAAGATCAGTCACAACATCAATAGAGAAAGTTAGCCTAACCTACACAGAGCCCTGCTTAAACAAACCACCATCTTGTTTTAAGCAAATCATGGAGTCTGATTTGTAGTGTAACACATTTTCAGACAGGTTAATTATCATCTTATCTTTCCGGAGATTCTTTTCCAGGGCATGCAGTGTGTTAATGTATATAAAAATGCATACAGTACATACATACATAATGTCAAGTGGCTATAGACAAGTATGTTTCATTTTTAATGCATATAGTGATTTTAGTATATTTATATAAAACATTTCTACCATATAGTGGTGCTTAATCTAGTGTTTCCTCCTAATGGCCTGTGAGTCACTATAAGCTAGCTTCAGATGACTGAGGTTAAGAACAATCGCATGAAATTTCAGATTATCATTCACTTATCACTTATTCACATTTAGGTGTATTATTTAGTAACCGCTATGAGATATTTACCGTAGTAAGTACTAATAAACTAAAAAGAAATGTTATGTACTGTAGTTATTAACCCAGAGTGCTGAACATGAGTAATGACTGCAAGGCAACACGCCTTACAAAATCCCTAATATTGTACTTGTGATTTTTTTTTTGCATTAATTATTGCATTATCTCAAATAAATAAATAATGAGATGCAAGACTTTCAGTATTCTGTTGAGAATTAATGAGCAGAACAAATACCAATACGTTCGATTTCATCGTTGTTTCTGAGTCAACACAAAGAACAAAGAAACAATGTTTACAGCTGGTCCTATTCTTTTTAGTCTATGAGTCTATGTCTTTAAGTTAGCTCGGAATCTTCAATAACTGTATAATAAATAAAACATTAAGACATCAGACTCGAACAAGAGTTAACTTCTTCTGCTTGCTAGGTAAAATGAGTAAAACACAATGGTTTTAGACTGTTCTTTGAAGCTAATAAGCAAAAATAAATAAATAAAAATGCAGTATATTACAGAGAATAGGAACGTCCTCTGTCCTGTAAATGTACGTATGCAAAAATTTAGGAACCCCTGACAATTTTCATTTATAAATATTTGGGTGTTTGGATCAGCAATTTCATTTTGATCTATCAAATAACTGAAGGACACAGAAATATTTCAGTAGTGAAATGAATAGAGAATATGCATCAAAATGAAATTAGACAGGTGCATAAATTTGGGCACCTTTGCCATGACCTGAAAACAAAGATTGTTCAACACAATGATTTAAGGGAAGGCTACAAAAAGTAATCGCAGAGATATAAGCTGTCAGTGGTCACTGTGAGGAACATAGTAAGGAAATGGAAGACCACAGGCACAGTTCTTGGCCAGAAGGCCAGAAGTGGCAGGCCACAAAAAATATTGTAGAGGCAAAGGCAAAGGATGGTGAGAACGGTTAAAAACAGCCCACAGACCACCTCCAAAGACCTACAACATCAACTTGCTGCAGATGGTGTCACTGTGCATCGGTCAGCAATTCAGCGCACTTTGTACAAGGTGAAGCTGTACAGGAGAGTGATGCAAAAGAAGACTTTTCTGCACACACGCCACAAACGGAGTCGCTTGGGGGTATGCAAACGCATATTTGGACAAGCCAGCTTCATTTTAGAATAAGGTGCTGTGGAGTGATGAAACAAAGATCGTGTTATTTGGTCATAAGGGTCGTTATACAGGGCGGCAAAAGAACACCGCATGGATTCCACTCAACATCAGCAGATTCTTGAGAATAATTTTGAGGAATCAGTCACAAAGTTGAAGTTACACCGGGGCTTGATATTTTAACAAGACAACGACCCAAAACACTGCTCAAAATCTACTCTGGCTTTTATGCAGAGGAACAAGTACAATGTTCTGGAATAGATATCCCAGTCCCCAGACCTGAATATCATTGAACATCTGTGGGTGATTTGAAGCAGGCTGTCCATGCTCGGCAACCATCTAACCTAACTGATCGGGAGATGTTTTTTAAGGAGGAATGGTCCAAAATACATTCATCCAGAATCCAGACACTCATTACAGGTTATAGGAAGCTGTTATTTATTAATATATAAATATTGATGTGATTTCTGTTGGGATGCCCAAATTTATGCACCTGTCTAATTTTGTTTTGATGCAAATTGTGCATTTCCTGTTAATCTCATAAATCTCATTTCACTACTGAAATATTACTGTGTCCTTCAGTTATTTGATAGATCAAAATGAAATTGCTGATCCAAGCACCCAAATATTTATAAATGAAAATCATGGAAATTGTCCAAGGGTTCCTAAACTTTTGCATACGACTGTAACTGTGCTGGAATAATTACTGACTGGATGCTCTATCCATATATGTTAAAGTTACATCTTCATCCAGAACATTTCACCATACTTATCTTTTAAAAATAAATGTATTATTAGGCTTAGGTTATGTGGAAAATCCACTCTTTACTATGCCCATCTGAAACTGTGTGAATTATCTCTTTCAATAGAAATTATATCAATAATAACCATAACCTGTCATTTGAATTACAGCCAGCACTGTTGTCAGAGCTGTTGTTTTAGAAACGTAATGTTTTCTAAAACTTTATGTATTTTACTCAATATATACGTACATACAGTATATTGTAAATATTCATATATAAGGTTCTAATAATGAATATCTGAATATCTAGGTTGCATATCTACATGACTCTTGTATTTAGTATCATCTATAAGTCAAGTTTATAACTACAGTAATTTGCTCTTACTTCTACTAGATCATATATCTTGTGGCTGTTTCTTTCCCTATAATTTATTTATATTTATATCCTCTATAAATGCTAAAATCAAAATAATGCCTTAGTTCAAACATAATCCACCAACTAAGCTAGCTGGATAACCTTTAATATCACTTTAACAAAGCTGTTCAGACTTATTCAAAATGATTTGTAAAATAACTCGCTTCACAGGTGTGTGCTTGTCAATAATAGCTGATATGGTACAATCCAGGCGTTAGCTCAGCATGCCAGCACTTTATTTATGAGCCAGGAGAAGCAGACATGCAGACCTGTCCTCCCAGATTCAAGCCCCTACTGAGACACTGAAATGATAAAGTGCTTTCTTATTTCTGGATCTGCCAGGTACTGCAGGGACCCGGGGGGGTGAACGCTTACTCTCGGCACACTGTAATTTTTTTTGTCCTACCTGATTAATGAACTGATAAATATTTAAGCACATCTGTCAAGAGCCTTGAGGGGTGCTTCAATTAGGGCCAAAAAGAGAAGCGGAAAATTTATGTCAGAATTAATCAATCACTGCTTTTATAGGTTACACCAATTGGTGTCTGTATACTAGCACCAAAAGAAGTAATGAATAATTTATCTAAAAACATACTACTGTACACATCATGTTTCACTCTGTCTATTTTTTTCATACACATCAGTTTTAGCAGGACATGGGAAAAAAATAACAGAACTTAGATTGTGTTGTTAGGGTATACAGATGTGGATGTGTGTAAGAAATGGGTTAGTGGAGTTTTTCCTGTCTGGCATAATCAGCCTCTGATTGGAAAGATTATGCTGATATCCCTGGCCACTGCGAGTTTGGCTACTTGTGGAGGAGCTTGGCACTGAAAGCACAGAGTTTGACATAATGGAAAAACGACAGCAATGCTCACAGCTGGCATAGGAAATCGCCTCGGAAGTAAAAAGACAGATAAAGCAAATCAGACGAACAGGGTATGGAATGATTTAGGGCTATTTTTCTCCCTGAAAATCCAGAATTGCTCAAACACTTGTTCGCAAAAGCAGGAATGAAGATAGAAGAGTGAGGGAAGATTGCAGAACGGTGCTGTGTTTCGGAAATATATTAGATTCTTTTTGTTGTGCAGCCTATTTTTGTCCTACATTTTTATAATAGATTATTCCACAGCACTGTTGAATTCTGGTTGGTTAGAAATGGTTGATTAATTTCCTCTAACAGCACAACTCTGACAGTTGTGCCAGCTGTAATTCATCACAGATTTAAATTAATTCTATTCCTTTACCCGGTACTGTATAAGAATGGAGGACGCTGTACTTGTTTCTTGGTCACACTTCATTTCTTCTGATTTTATTAACTGCAAAAGTATAAAGTGAGGGAACAACTGTTTATAGCAGCTACACTGTAATTGATAACAGAAACAACTTTTTTCACAGGTCTTTCACAGCATCGAATGTAACTACAGTATAAACAGCTAAAATGTATTATACTGTTATTAATAAATAAAATATTGTTGAATATTATTATTTTACTAGAACAAATGTTTTGTCTTGTTTACACCATTGAAAAGAACCAAGTTCTAATTAGAAATTTTATATGGTTCATTAGTTTGTATGTATAATTGAACCCCATTCTGAAAAATCTAAACACATTTAAAATTTAGAAGCAGCAAACACTCAAAGCTGTAAGAGACACCTAGTTTCCCAAGAGCACCTACTTTTTCAAGTTGCAAAAGCAGGCTATTTATGGGTAACTGAAAAACAATTTCAAACCATGGTTCACAAAACAAACTTGGAATCTGCAACATGAAGCACAACAGAGATTCAGTAAATAGGCAAAGGACTTTAATAGTGACACTAATCAAGGGGGAAACACAGAACCTGTAAGTGTAATCAACAGGATAGCATGTAACAGGATGATGTGATCTGCCTATAGTCCAAGACAGCCATATTGTGAGGTTTTGAAAAATCCCAAGTATTGGGGTTCACGGACAAAAGTGGTGATGATGTGACCCACTTTGAGTAAAAATACTGTAACTGTTGAAATCAAATAGACTATTTGCTCAGTGTTGTTCATTCTAAACCCAGAACATTTGTCCACTGTATTAAAAACCTACATATTTTTTTCTGCTAATGTTCAGACTTTGTGTCATTCAGATGTATAGTCTTCAAGATATATTTTTGTACCAGGATGCATGTATTCACATTTGACATGTCTACTGTAATTACACAGGATGTGATAAAGTTTGGCGCTGATTCATTCATAAATTGCAGAGCCCCATGCTGTGCCATTCATCTGAAAGAACGTGCATGAATTGACCAACTTCAATTTAGAACTGCCTCAATTTCCACACATTTTTATGTTTTTCTTCTTCCTCCTTATGTTTCTCCAGAAGTCACCCAAGTGTTTAGTAAAGTATTTTATCTTTTGAGATCTATAAGATCTTTTGATTTCTCAAAATGATAGTGAATTGTATCATCACAGTCCTTTGTTATTATCAATCTGTCTGGAATTAGACTCTGAATTCATTGCTTTGATGGTTTGGTAACTCATTGGTTAAGGCACTGGGGTAATGGTCTCTCTAAAGCATCTCTAACACTATCATTTCTAACACTACACACTGAACCCAAAATTCTAAACATGTTAGGATATGTAAAAAAAAAAATCATTCTGTATTTCTTTAACTGCCATTCATTTAGTGCATTCAGTGTAAAAACTTAAAAACAATGGTAAAAATGGATCTAGTGTGGTAGCTTGCAGTCATCATCTACTGTTATAATCAATTTCAAAGGATTACATTAAAATTTGTGTAATACACCAATATGAGTAGGGAGCCTGAAGCCACTCTACAGCAGAGCACAGAAAGAACTTCAACCTACCACACACATACAGTACGCGCGCACACACACACACACACACACACACACACACACACACACACACACACACACACACACACACACACACACACACTTCACACACTTCACACACACAACTCTACCATCAGCCTAGAGGGAGATTTAGAGAAAGACAGAGTCATACTAATTAGTTATAATGAATGTTTTGGCTTCATATCAAAGATAGTTATGTTATCGTTCTTGTATTTTGTGTGTGACTATCTTTTCTGTATTTCATGCCATTTGAAGGGTGACATGAGGATTTAAGGCATATACATTTCCATAAAGAATGAACAACTAGCTTGTTCTGCATTCTGAAGATACTGTAGCAGATTTGTGTGGTGATAAGATCATTGATTGGTTTTGCTGCCAGATTCATACAAGCCAAAATCCCTTCACTGATATCACAGGCGTAACAGCGTAGTTGATCATAATAAAACATGAACCTTTCCTTTTTTTCTGTGTCTCAATCTCTCATTCTGTTTCAGAGCTTCTTTATTGGCCTGTGCAAGTATCACTTAATTATCACTTCAGTTACAAATAACTCCTTTTTACATTGCCTAAAATACTGTAAATTGTGGCATAATCAAAATAAACATCTGCTGAGGTTACATTTTTAGTAGGAAATGACAAAATAAGGTGTGTTTTAGATGATTAAATTTTGAATCTCATCAAACTGAAAGTTTCTGCACTTTTTAATTGGGTCATAGATCATGAATAATCGGCAAATAATGGTAATTGGTACGAATGTGAATCTATTTATACATGCAACCCATTTCAAAATATATTAAATAAGCATGTAACTGAAGAAGTGTGTATGATGAAGATTAATGAGTTAAAGTTGAAGGTATGGAAGACGATGAAAGGATTGTGGAAAACTGTATTCAATCAAGTGAATTTCTACATAACTGAGCAAAACGTGGTTTGTAAAAATGAATGCTTGCACATTTGGAGCAAGCACTTTTACTCTTCCAGCTTTGAAGGTAATGCATATTTTAAGCAAGTCAAAAATCAGTGAATAGTTTCTATTAGAGTATTGTAAAAAAAAAAAAAAAAAAAGGTCACAGATGCTGTAATGCATATAGATTTGGGACCTGTGGCCTTAATGCACCAAACAAAATGTGACTTGAAATTGCACAGAAAAAGAAAATCAATACAAGTAAACAAATAGGCAAGCAATAACGCTTATATACAATATAAAAGCATCCTAGACCTCCAAATATTAAAGCATGGTCTGGATTTTTAGAGAAACCTCTTAAGCACACACTACAGAAGCTTATTGTTAGAATCCTGAAGATTTTTAAAAACAATGTAAAGTATACTAGATGTAAATTACACATTGTTTTGAAATAGTCTAATTACACTGATCAAGAATATGTTTAAAGGCTGAGTTAGTTGTCCAGACAGATGCAAATTTGTGGAAATCTCCTCAGGTAATGAGAAAAATGTACTGGATCTGAACTGCGAATGAATTTCACTGCTTATCTGCCCTTTCATTTCATCTTTACTCCTTTTAAACATGCACATAATGATGTGCTGATTGCTGAAAGAACAAATTGGTAATTTTTTCATTTCGAACTGTTTACCATACCAATATTTCAATGATGGAAATTCAGTCTCATGTCATGACCAGGTCACATGCTGGGAAGCAGATGCATATTTTGAAATAAGCAGACATACCGATGGTGGTGCATGGATAAAATAGGTCGATATCACAAACAAAAACTGAACCTTGTTTGAAAAATGTAGAAAAACTTTCAGTTATTTTTATTCATTTATATGCTTTATACTGTACCAGCTTCAAACTCAAGCCTAGTTTTATTTGGCCTGTGTGAACTTAAAAAACTGAAATGACCCATTACTACTACTCTACATTTTAACACTACACCAGTAATATGTAGACTTCAAACCAGACCTGTGAAGCCAGTGCCCTTATTCTGCACGCAGCACTGTAAAGCGTGTGTGGGCTTGTATTTCAGAGAGCCAAAATGATGCTTGATTTAGAGGCACGTTGGGTGTTAACTTTTAGTGTGAATCAGCGATTGGTTCCAAATCCCAAAATGTCTCACCCAGTATAAAGACCTAACAAATATGCTGAAAGAAGAAATTACATTGCATCGTGAAGACAAGAGGGATGGGGGAAAAAATACATATACTCTATGTACTAGCACAAAGATACAGTTCTCATTGAAGGAGAACAAACTACAAATTCATTACTGTACATTACCGGGGGGGTTATTAACATTTCACAGATTCAGCAAGGTATATGTAAATTCATGACCTCAGCTGTAAGTGCTTTGCTTTTTACAACTGTCTGTATTTAATTGGCTATGAATTCTGGCCATTCCACACAGGCAGACCTTCAAAAAGGGCTAGCGTAGTGCAACACCCTTGGCCCTATGTAAAACATTAAGTGACATAAAAGTCTACACATTGCTTTAAATTTGCAGACTTTTGTGATGCAAAAAAATTAAAATATTATATCACATTATCTTTCCCAACATTAATGTGATTATAACAACTATGAGAAAAACAAAGAGTAACCTTTCAGAAACATTCCTTATTAAAAGCTTACAATAGCCAGGATGCATAAGTGTGCACACTCCTTATTTATGTACTTTGATAAAGCATCTTTTCCTTGAAATATAGCACCTATACAGTGCTGTACATCTGGTGGTCAGTGCAGTCTTTCTGGATGAGACTGAATAAGTTCCACTCATGCAAAACTGTTTCAGATCAATCAAGTAAGAGGATCTGCTGTATGCAGCCCTCTTCAAATTATTCTCTAACCCTAACCCGAAGTTTCAGAGAGATCTAGATCTGGCTTCTGCCTGGGCTATTCCAAATGTTTGTGACTGTTTGTTAGTTAACATTCTGGCAGGTGAAAATTTTTAGGGTTTGTGTCCAAATAGCCTGTTTGTTTTTTTTGTTTGTTTGTTTGTTGTTGTTTTTTTTTTTTTTTTTTCCATGAGACAAGCTATCTTGAAAAGAGCCCAAATCACAACTGAAGCGAAGCAGCCGTATTGCATGAAGAAATACAAGTCAAGTCAAGTCAAGAAGCTTTTTATTGTCATTTCAACCATATATAGCTGTTGCAGTACACAGTGAAATGAGACAACGTTTCTCCAGGATCAAGGTGCTACATAAAACAAAGACAGGGCTAAGGACATGTAAGTAGTCTTAGCCACATAAAGTGCAACTGTGCAACCTGGTGCAAACAGTGCAGGACAAGACAAGCAAGACAGTGCAGGACAAAAGACAGTGCAGGACAAAAAACAGTGCAGGACAAAAAACAGTGCAGACATTAAGTTACAAGACAATACAAAAAGTACAAAAAATGCAATACACAAAAGACAATAAACAGTAACAGAAACAGCACCGACCGACCGGTGTAAATACTGAATGTTCAAACAATATTTTGTGCAGTAAAAGAATGAACAGCAGCAGGTTCTTAGCAGCAGGTCCTTTGGATTATATATGGAGTTGTGCAAAAAACAGCAGATGACTGAGATATTGTCCAATATGTGCAAAAACAGCAGAAAAGTGTGCAAAACAGTGTGTGTGTTTTGTGAGGGTCTGTGCAGTCCATACAGATGATGTGTGTGTATGTTGTGCTCAGTATAGTACAGTTCGGTTATTGAGAAGTCTGATGGCTTGTGGGAAGAAACTGTTACGCAGTCTGGTCGTGAGGGCCCGAATGCTTCGGTACCTTTTTCCAGACGGCAGGAGGGTGAAGAGTGTGTGTGAGGGGTGTGTGGGGTCATCCACAATGCTGTTGCCTTTGCGGACGCAGCGTGTGGTGTAAGTGTCCATGATAGAGGGAAGAGAGACCCCAATGATCTTCTCCGCTGTCCTCACTATCCGCTGCAGGGTTTTGCGATCCGAGATCGTACAGTTCCCAAACCAGACAGTGATGCAGCTGCTCAGGATGCTCTCAATGGTCCCTCTGTAGAACATGGTCAGGGTTGGGGGAGGGAGATGTGCCTTTCTCAGCCTTCGGAGGAAGTAGAGACGCTGCTGGGCTTTCTTGGTGATGGCGCTGGTGTTGAGTGACCAGGTGAGGTTCTCCGCTAGATGAACACCCAGAAATTTGGTGCTCTTGACGATCTCTACAGATGATCCGTCGATGTTCAGCGGAGAGTGGTCGCTCTGTGCTCTCCTGAAGTCCACAACCATCTCTTTAGTTTTGTCCACATTCAGAGAAAGGTTGTTGGCTCTACACCAGGCAGTTAGTTGTTGCACCTCCTCCCTGTATGCTGACTCGTCGTTCTTGTTAATGAGACCCACCACGGTCGTGTCATCGGCGAACTTAATAATATGATTCGATAATAATATGATACCTGTTCATGTATGCAGTTTTCCAATCAGCCAATCATGTGACATCAGCTTAATGCATAAAAACATGCAGATACAGGTCAGGAGCTTTACTTTAGTTCACATCAAACATCAGAATTGGTGAAAAATTTTGATCTCTGTGACTTTAACTGTGGCTTGATTGTTGCTGCAAGATGGATAGGCTTGAGCATTGCAGAAAATCTCCTGGGATTTTCAAACAGAGCCATCTCTAGAGATTGTACAAACCAGAACAAAACCAAAAAAAAGAGAAAAAAAAAAGAAAAGAAAACAACGAATGAGTGATATTTCAATGGCTGGAAATACTGTACCTTTGTTCATAAGTTGGACAGATTTGTTCAAGCTGCTATTCTAGTATCCTAATTCTTTATCCCTAAGTCTTAAACACTATGCAGATTGTTTGACTGTAGAATTTGTTTAATGTAATCTAAAATATTATATCTTCTGCCTGCATCACTTTACCAACTGTCTTGTTTTTATCCATTGCCTGACTAGTCAACATCCACACAGCATTGATTAGTGAATGCATAAGAGCTCAACAAGTCTATTAACCTCCCAATATACAGTATATTAAATATTAATGATAAGTATAATAAATGTTACAAATAGTTGTATGAGACCTTCTTTCCTTAGAACTGATGTGTTCTACATTCAGAGTCTATGTTATTGTTCTTAATACCTGAAATAGATGAATAAGACATTGTATATTGTAATCTTAGATTTTGGCCATCCAAAGTCTAACATAAATGCTGCTGTGGTCTTGGAAGATGTATAGCTCCAATCCACATCTATGTTTTTCTGGATTTTTCTATACTGATGATTAGCTCATCACATATGCCACAATATGGAGCAGATAAAGAGTGATGCTGTAAAAACTGGGCAAACCCAAACAAATAGATTTCTTTCTGAAATGACAGTGTCTAAACAGTCATTACTGCAATGTCTTTGTCTGGAATGAAATGGCACCTTGGCTGTCTCCTGAGATGCAGTCGCAATTATGGAGTAAGGAAATGAATGTATTACAATAAAGTGCTGTGCGCATGCATGTGAGATGATGGTAATTATGATTACTGCTCTATCTAGCACTTCTACACTCTTCTATGTGTATGGAACCGTAATAAAGAGCTGAGTTTGAGGTAAAGGTGTATGTGTGTATGAGAAAATGTGTGAGTGTGGCACCTGTCCTCCAGAGATGGTGAGTGCAGATGTTAAAATGTTGTCAGTAATGAATATGTCACTAGTATTCATGACTTTGCCTGGACAGTTGGGAGATCAGAGACAGACAAGTCATTCCCTCAACATATGAAAGCTACTAAGCTCTCTCTCTCTCTCTCTCTCTCTCTCTCTCTCTCTCTCTCTCTCTCTCTCTCTCTCTCTCTCTCTCTCTCTCTCTCTCTCTCTCTCAGTCAGGCATTTAGTCACACTATTAATACACTCTAAGCTGTGTGTGTGTGTGTAGATATATATGTAGACAAAATGCTAATTTTGTAATGTTCCTCTATGAGTTTAGTCAAAATGACTAAATAGGGAAAAAAACTTTTTTAATGAATGTGCTTGGCTCAATTTCTCCTGTCTGCAAGAAACAATCAATTCACTCCATATCATCCAGACATAATTTCTATTCTAAATTTTTATTGCACCGAATGCAATTTCATAAATAGGTATTGTTGTTTATTTATTTATTATTTTTTGTTACTGCTTAGAAAGACACTAAAATATAAGCTAAAATACAAAAATACTAGCATAAACAGAAATTGTAAGGAAAAATGACATTTTCTGTGAAAGCGGTTAGAAGAAATGAATATATGTGTAATATTTTCTAAATTATGTTGTCATTCCTCAAAATAAGTGTCTTTAAAAAATGGCAGAACTTTTTTGGCTTGTCAAATAAGACTTGCAAGGGAGAAACCATAGGCCAAAGAAAAGTAAAGTACTCAGCCTCTTACTTCAAAAAAGAGACAGTACTGTCAATATTGGGTCTGACAGTATTTCCTAGGATAAGAGGGGTATTGATGTCTGTGAAGGAAAGTTCACAACTACACTGTATCTGTTTAGACTCTTTCTTGACTATTTTTCAGTTCTAGTTGATTCTTAGCTTGACTCGGATAGAACCCAGGCAAAGGGATCCATCTCAGGCTGCAACATCATGAGGGGAAAGTTGTTCTTTCACTGGTTTCACACCTAGTTTGGAACATTTTTATTTTTTTGGTTTCACACTGCAACAATATTAAAGTAAAAATATATATATATGTGTGTGGTTGTTTCTTGAAATGCAGGTTGTGCTTAGATTAACCTTTTTTGGTTATCATAAAAGTTGTTCGAGCTTCGTGGGTCATGAAGTGCTTTTAATTGGAGATAAAATAGAAGGTTATATTGTGCCAAAATTAACAATGATTTAAGGCCGAAACAACAGTTTCTGTTTCTAGCTGTGTTTATGGAGCTGTTTCAGATATGTTTGTCCTAATTCTATGCTTGGATGGAATGATTGTTTTTCATTTAATGGAACATAAACATGTCAGGTTTTTTCTTTGTGTTCCCTAGAAATAAAATGCATTGTGTTCTTTGAGAGAAATTTAGCCATTAATTTCTGAATAATAAAAAAATATATCAGATGCCGAGACTGAACAAATAGCGAGGATCATTCTGTCATATTGTTCAGAATCTGTAAGCCTGTACTGGATACCACAGTCTGTTCAAATGCCATTAGAGCTGATAAACAAAAATATTGAAAATGAAACTATTCCATGGAAAAATGTCATGGACGAGAAACACAATTCTCTTGTCAAAATGAATAGAATTATAGTTTGCAGAAAAGAAACAAAAACAAGAATGTTGGTTGTGTATATTACACAGTAATGAATAAACTGTAGCTTATTTACTTTTGTGTGTGTGTGTGTGTGTGTGTGTGTGTGTGTGTGTGTGTGTGTGTGTGTGTGTGTGTGTGTGTGTGTGTGTGTGTGTGTGTGTGTGTGTGTGTCTGTCTGTCTGTCTGTCAAGATTCAACCAAATAAGCTTTGCTATGTTTATTTTAGTTCTTTCAGGAAACATTCCTGAACTTAATCAACTACTTTTTTACTTAATCCTTTACGGAACGTACCTCGAAACATTATTCTTGAAGGTAACAAAATTGGAAATGAAGAAAAGATTTGAAAGTGGAAACAATTTATAGGAGACTCGTGTGTTTTTTATTTTCATAAAGTGGAAGTTAATCAATATATTGAGTTAGTAAAAGAAAGGTTTATTGGGTTGTATAGAGCTGTATATTACTATTGCATTGTATACCATATTGACTGAATAAAAATCCTCTTATATGGCACACAAAAGTTTGGGGTAACTTCAGTTTGTTCCAGTTGTTATACTTAGTTATTTGTTTACGCTGCTGATAGATTTGTGGAGTACAGAGAGGACATCAATCCTTCTGTCATGCATCACATCTGCTCAACACACCTGTTTTCACTTTTTATTTTAGTGCTTTAATTGCTGTTGGTTGCAAAATTTTGTTAAATCTTTTTTTTTTTTTTAACCACAGTTTATTCTAGACGCTCTGGAATACATGCTGTAAAATTATAAAAATTAAATTTGAAACTCTGTTACTATTTGTAAGACTAATAGCCAAAGTGAAATTAAATGATTATAAAATAAAATCAACAACAGAGATAACTTGGGGTTAATAGTACATACATTTGTGAATTGAATATAAAAGAAATGACATAGAGATTTATTTATTCTGTAAAGATGTATCTGTGGAGATTGCTTAGTGAAGCGCTAAAGGACACATCTGTGTTTAGGTGAACACAGAGCCTGGTACCCTCCCTTTCTCTGAGACAGGTGGAGACAGACACCTCCTTAGCACCTTCTACTTAACAAAAGCTTTCCAAAGCACAGCACCACTCTACATAGTGAGCTGTGAACTCTCTTAAGATCAATACACTTAAGCAGCTAACAGATGAAACACTGCCAGTCCAAGACAGCTTGGTGCACTTTGGCTCCTCTAGACGAACGGAAGCAGCCTCCTCAACTCCCCTTAGGCCTTCATTAAAGATGGATGAAGTTCTTCTGTCAAAATGAGCATAACACTCAGAGGTTTCTGTAAACAATACACCTGCTACGCAATGGCACAAAGTGAATCAGTGTCTGCAGTCTGCATAGTTTAAAAAATGTATCATATAAAAAAACATCAAAAATCTTGCTTGTGCTAAGGGATCATGAGGAAGAACATAGCTATGCTGAAAAGTCATCGTTAGCACAGTTTCGGATTGGCTAGAACATACAGTACTAGAATACATACATACAAATAGTGAATACATAAAATTGCTCATTAAAATGAAATACCACTATGAAGAACTAAGATATTAACCTGAATCTAAGCTTTTGTAGTTTACACATGAGTTCTGTGCAAATACATAGATTCATGTTTCCACCATTTCTTTTTAATCTGATAAAATATCATGGAAGATAAAGAAGCCTTTATTTGTGACCTATGCAATATAGTACAGTAAGATTCTTTTGCAGCGTATCATGGCTTGTTAGGAAGGGGTCAGATTGAAGGGTCAACCACGAGCATCGCCCCTCGAGCAGAGAAGGTTAAGGGCCTTGCTAAAGGGCCCAACAGTGGTAGCATTTTGATGCTGAGGCTTGAATCTTTGACCTTCTTTTCAGTAACCAGGCACCTACAGTATAACACCTACTGAGACAATGACTACATTTTCCTGGCAAATGTTTAAAACTGAATACCTGTGATTCTATAAAACAGTGAACTTTAAAAGCTACAGTAGGTGTTGTAAAAATTAAAAAAGCACCATCAGGTTAGTTTAGTCTTGTTCATTCAGAAAACCACATTTACTAATGAACAGATCATAAGTACATGGAGCAATAAATGGCAACCTCAAGAACATGAGTACAATATGGCTTCTTTTTTGTTGGCATTACCAAAATGTCTACTAAAAAATATAAAAGTCTGTGTTTGCAAGGCTAAAAATGGATCAGTTCATTTCTTGCTGAACCTATTGCACCATGTACTGTAATATAGGTCATTTTAATGAAATCATTAAAGTAATAGTTCTGGTAATAAGGAGAATTAGATTGCAACATTTAATTCAGGCACAAATAATTTCATTTGAAGCATTTAAAGTATGAATTCGTTTGCATTTGAATTACCAGAACAGTCTTATTGTAACATATTCCAATAAAAATAATATTTTTTTTAATATTTTGGTGTAAAACCAGGACATAATTATGGGCTGGGGTTGATGGTATAAGATATTAAACTCTGTCCATATCCCAGTGCTTTGTCACTTATCTAACTTTTACTAATGATCACTAATTTTAATTGTGGTGTTCAAAATAATCATATGACACAAAGTCAAAAACAATGTTAATCGAGTGAATTTTATTATTTTTTCCCCACATAATCATTTATGTTCCTATTGCTCCACATTATGGGAATACCATAGCTAAAAATAAATACAACACTCCCTTTGAATATAAAGGCCCTGTTTCACTTACCAATCAGTCCATATCTTTTGTCCAAAAAAAGTAGCAAGGTCATTTACCTTACATTTATATACTGTATATAG
>NC_062537.1:9953828-10101328 GCF_022655615.1 Tachysurus fulvidraco | reverse complement strand
CAGTATGCATCTCAGAACACATACAGTAACAAAACAACCCTGAGGCAGATTAGTAACAACAGTAGAAGAACATGTCAGGTTCCAGTTATGTCAGCCAAGAACAAAAATCTAAGTCTGCAGTGGGCACAGGCTCATAACTGGACAGTTAGAAACTGGGAAACTGTAGCCTGGTCTGATAAATCTCAGTTTCTTTTGAGGCACAGAGATGGTAGAAGTATGGTATGGTACCAACAGCATGAATCCATGTATTCACCATTCAACCTTCCATGCTGGTGGAGGTGGTGTAATGGTGTGGGGAATGTTTTCTTGGCACACTGTGGTCCTGGTTATACCAATTAATTATCACTTGAATGCCACAGACTATTTGAGTATTGTTGCTAACCAGGTTTATCTATTTGTGACCACAATGTTCTAATAGTTATTTCCAGCATGATAGCACACCATGTCACAATGACACAAGTCATCTCAGACTTGTTTCATTAACATGACAATGAGTTCACAGAGCATTTTTTAGGATGTGGTAGAATAAGATATTCGCAGCATGAAAATGCACTTAAAAATTGACTAGGAACACTAGATACAAACCTGGATACAAAAATTAACAATGAAAATGAATATACATTGAATAGAGCATGTAGGTTATATACCACACAAGGAGATAATTACTTATACTATTTAGATTAAATTTAACATTATTTTTAACACTGTAAAATATTAACAGCATAAGTCTATTGGATGCCGACTTTGACTTGCAGACTTCCACGTTTAATCGCACTTTAATTCATATTTGCCAGAGGGCTCAGAGAATGATTTTGGGACAGTGTTCGTTCAGTGGTTAAGACTTTAGAATACTTATTAAAAGTTAAAACCCTAGTGCCACCAAGCTTATTGCTCATGGTTGTGTCCTTAAGCAAGACCCTTAGCAATCTACTGCTCAGTCATATCCTGTCTCATTCTGCATTTCTTTGGATTAATGTGTGAGCTAAATGTAAATCTACGTTGAGGTCTTTTTTTTTTTAAAGAAAACTCACTTCAGGGGGGCACGGTGGCTTAGTGGTTAGCACGTTCGCCTCACACCTCCAGGGTTGGGGGTTCGATTCCCGTCTCCACCGTGTGTGTGGGGAGTTTGCATGTTCTCCCCGTTGCCTTGGGGGTTTCCTCCGGGTGCTCCGGTTTCCTCCCCCAGTCCAAAGACATGCATGGTAGGTTGATTGGCATCTCTGGAAAATTGTCCCTAGTGTGTGATTGCGTGAGTGAATAAGTGTTTGTGTGCCCTGCGATGGGTTGGCACTCCGTCCAGGTGTGTATCCTGCCTCGATGCCCGATGATGCCTGAGATAGGCACAGGCTCCCCGTGACCCGAGTAGTTCGGATAAGCGGTAGAAAATGAATGAATGAATGAACTCACTTCATCTTGTGAATTGTTACCATAACAATACTGAAAATGCTAAAATGTTCACGATACTTTCCATCTAAGAGCATTTAATATCTGACATAATTTCATAAAACTGTGAAAGAAACACAATTTAAAAGGTGAGAGATGGATCAAAGTGATCCTTACATTTAAATCTGTATATAGAGTTAAACTGATCCCTGGTGATCCAGCAACCCTCTTGGGTTTGATTCATGGGCAAGGTACCAACCCAGACTCTAAGGGGACAACTCTCAGTCTCAAGTCCCAAGCAAAGATAAAAAAACAATCATTAGAGAGTTGCAGTAGGAAGGGCATCCGGTGTAAAACCTGTGCCAAAACCTATGACCATGGGAAGTGATAGTTTATTGTTTAAGATGTTGGACCACCACTTGGAAGGTGATGAATTCAAATCCCAGGACTACTAAGTGGCCAGTGTTGGGTCCCTGAGTAAAGTCTAAAAGTCTGAAACCAAATTTTTTTAAATTATTCAAAACAAAGGAAGTTTTATGTATTGTAAAGAAGGTGGATGCAGGTGCAGAAAATTTTTATTAAGTTAAGTGCAGACATGTATCTATAAAATGTGAAAACAAGAACCGAAACTTGAATACGAAATGAGAAATGTGACATGATCGTGTGAAGTTTTGGGCTGATGGACATTGTAGATCAGTACTGATAATCATGACAGAAAGTACATGTTCAACATCTTGATTAACACTTAAGCAAATTTGTTAATTTGACCATGTTAAATGCTTCATACAAAAGACCAGATGTTCCTCATGCCTAATCTCTTCTGCTTCTACATGTGTTCAGACGACGCTCTGATGGATTTGATGTAAAATGGATCTTCATTATTTGCACAAATCTGTGGAGTTCATGCCAGTATGAGTGCACAGTGACTGTCATTAATTCAAAAAGGGGATGAACCAATACTAATACTAAACCAATACTAAAAAGTTGGAAATTCATGTCGACAGTTCTACTGAGGTTCCAGTTTTCACTCAAGTTGGTGTCAATAATATAATATATAATTATATAATATATAATGTAATAGAAATTGTTTTATTCAATAAAAACAGCATTAAGTATTTTCACAAAATACTTTCACTATTTTGTGGTGTCAGATATTTGGACCCCAATGTATGTTTCAAAACAACACTGTCAAAGATCTGAAACTTTGGTTGGATGCCCTGTCAGTATCTACTACAAAGCTACCATCTTTGATTTCAAGTCAAAACCCCCTGCTCACTCTATGGTTGCTTTGTGCAAGATAAGTCCTGATGGGATTTAGCTTGACATTTCTTGCAAGAAAAAATAAGAACTCCTGATTATCCAGATGTCTACACAATTAGATTGCATACAGTATGTTTAATTGATTTATGTCCCTATTAAAATATGTGTAAAGTAAATGAATTTATTTCTAAAATATCAGATATCGGATAAGCAGTATTGAGACCTCACCTCCACCAAGATGAGGCTGACTCTATGAGAATCCTGAGGCATCTAGAGATCTACCAGCTCCAGCTAGACTCTGCAATACTAAAGAGAAGATGCCAACTCCATGTGGTCTTTTGCATCAATACAGCATTTGCCAGACTGTATATTTATAATCACACCCTCCAGTGTCACCCAGAGTCTGGTTCCTCTCAAGGTTTCTTCCTTCCAATCAAGGGAATTTTTCCTTGGCACTCCTGCCTGAGTCACCTCAGACTTGCTCATAGGGGATAAATACATACACATTTAAATAGATCTAATATTAATCTTGAATTTGTATTCTATTGATATTCATATTATTTATATGTTTATTTTCTGTAAAGCTGCTTTGAGACAATTTCAATTGTAAAAAGCGCTATACAGTACAAATAAACTTGAATTGAAAAAACTTGAATTGAATATTGACTCAAAAATTTCATCTACACTTGGAAAACGGGATTATTGTAAGATCCACAATTAAATTTGTCATTAAAATCTTAAACATATCGAGCAGTGAATGTTCTTCTGAAGAAATGATATTTTGATTTTTAAAACAAAACTGATGATGAACTAATCAGTGACCAGTCATAGTCACAGTGGATCTAGAAACAAAGTGTATGAGGTGTGAATGCACCCAGAATGCAACTATCCATAGAAGAGCACTATGCACAAACCTTAACACACTCATTTACACCTACCTGTACAGGCACTTTAGCATAGTCAGTCCATCTACAGTACATGCTTTGTTATTTTAAGGTGAGAGGAAACTGGCGAACCTTTAGAAACCCACAAGGATATACATTTTTTACTACACTTAACTAATTAACAAGGATGTAACACCCTCTATAATTACCATAATTTGCCTCTTTTCATTATAAATACTATACAATTTCATCGTATATATGGTAGCATATACCTACTCTTTCAGTTGTATCTATGTTATATACCTAATGTTTCTTACTGATTTCAGTAAGCTGTTAGCCAACACCCTGTATTCAGGTCAGCAGCAGCAGGCTGAAGTTACAGTCTCTTCTCTCGGTTTGCAGTAGAGATGGTTAGATCAATACTGTGTATCGATACCTTTGATCCTGACATTTTCATTGTAAAGGCCTTTTTAAAATGTGTTCGGAGTCATTTAACACCCACAAATAATAATAAATGAGCAAGTGTCAGATCTCTGTGTCCTCTTCTCTATTTTCTTCTCATCTTATCAAAGTTTATTAGATAATGCAATGGCAATACTACAAACATGATCAATTGTATGTATGGAAAGAAAGATTACCTCTGCTGTACTTCTGTACTTTTTTTACCTCAAAAAATAAAGAAAGAAATAAAAAAATAATCCCAATGCTATTGAACAATATTTTAAATATGGATTTTTCTTTCGTGGCTGTTTTCTCTAACATCATGGAATTATTACTTTATTGTCATCATTACAGGAAAAATAATGACAAACTACTTTACAGAAATAATACATTCTTGGACTAAATGATATCAACTCACTGTAATTTCACTGGGAGTTTGACCCTGCTTGAATTGCATCCTTCTTATTTGAGAGCTGAGTCGATCAAAAGAAAAAAAAAATGAGTGTATCAGATCAGATGTTCTGTTCTTAAATGAAACTATCACGTAAAGTGGATATGGCAAGAGAAAGCTGCCCGGTATCATTTCATCTTCTCCATTCTTCTATCATGGCTTAAAGGGAAATTGAATTGGCATTGGACAAATGTGGATGGGCCTGTGAACATGAGTATTGTTGAGATCATGACCCCTGTGTGAAATGTGTCCTGGACTGTCAAGGTTAACCCCTGCTTTGTTTGAGACTGTCCCAGATGCTTTTGCAGAACTATTATTTCTTCCTTCTATGCTGTGTTTAAATCACCTCTCGTTGAATATAATTTGTGCTGACTGCGACAGCTATCCCTGACAGCTAAGAACCACAAAGGATCTTCGGGTCAATTTCTATTAGATCAGAGAACGCAGTATTGTGCATGTATTCTTCTACACTAGAAATAATACAAACCTAAAACTTTCTTTTTCATAGTTTTCTTGTAATATTTGTGATATGTGATTCTGGTGCTAATATATTGCTTGGTGATGTATTTTCATGATTCTTGTGAGAAGTTAGTGTTTATCTGCAACTCTGACATTACAAGGAATGATTACTAGTGTAGTTACCAAAGCAGGAGAAAAAATATTCAGCAATATAACATAGGGAACAGTCAGGTTTGGTATTAGCTCATAAAAACAAAAGAACAAGAGCTTCTTTTCTCACTCGCTATTTTTCAACTACTGTACATCATATTAATGAGGAAGCAAATATAAAATTAGTGGAGACAGACAGGAAAACAGCCTTAAAGTCACAACGCAGCTACAGAAAACTGGTTGGACAGAATTACAGAAGAGACTCAGCTCAGTTAGTTAGCAATCAAAAAGACGACAAGCACAATGGCTTTTAAAACAGTAGTGGCATGAAAGATAAAGTTGTTTTGAAGATGAGCTGTTTGAACCGAATGTACTGATGTGGTGAGAGAGATGAACAAACCAAAGGATTAAAGCACTGCTGCATCACTGTCTCTAGGTAGAGATGAAGAAAGGATTAAATCCCACAGGCAACAGTGTCAGTGGGGAGTCAAATGGTATCGAGTGTAATGTACGAAACTGTTCGCCAAAGACAATATAAAGAAAGATTGAACGCAAAAACGAGTGAAATCAATTTAAATGTTCTAAAATAATACAAGAACAAATAAAGAAACAAACCAGAACAAACAACCACTCATAAGAAGGAGACAACTTATATTTCATTCATTTTAGTTGTTATTTAACTGCTTAATTGCTTTATTTTCTTCCGACAGAAATGAGCAGAATAGGTTTTTTACCAACCAACTGAAGGTAATTGAGTTCCTTAATTAGACTCCACAAAATTAGAACCTGGTTGCACACCTTTTCACGCTTTTCATGCAGTGCGAAACATTACAGTGTTAGTTTTTAATTCATTAACGCCGATCAATGTACCTCTTTTAAAGGAAACAGCACTGACACGGTAATAAACATCTTATTTCTGTTAATATGAAAAACAAAAAGAATCAGATAGTCCTCACCATAATACCAGATATGCTTTAGCTATAACATCTAAAGCAAATTTCTGTAAGGACAGTGATAAGGGCCAGAAGCAATATGAAAATAGCTATTGACTTTTGTCTGAACAAATATTTAACCTAAAGCTTATTTACTCTGTTATTACCAGCTGTGTTTAAAGGTGATATAAGAAAAGGTCATTGATTTCTGTGATTAATTATACCTGCATGGCTGTATTTGTATGAAAAATAACAAGTGTACAAAACTAAAAATGCCAGATGTTGCATATCTGATTAGCAGTACGTTCTCAAAATGATCTTCTTTGGAAAAACAATGCACTGAAAAATGTACACTTGAAGAGTGATCATTATAGTGAGATCCAACATTAAACTGAAATGTGATAACAAAAATCTGAAAATATCTGGTTCTTCTGAATAACTCGTGTTTTTGTAGGCTTTAATCAATCTTTCTTGGCATGTGGAAAAGTCTATTATACGCTGACTGATTTTTTTTTTTGCTATTGATCTAACCAAAACCTCTTAGACTATAAGTCAATGATAAACAGAAAAGAGTTTTTTCCTTTCCCTTTACTGACATGAATTTCCATGTATGCATCCTGCATAATAATAAAACCTGGAATCTATATCATGCTAAAAAATTTCTGAAGCACTTGGACAGGATATGGCCTGGAGCAAAGAGTGTATGAGTCATGACGCTCTGTGGTCTGAGGAAAGAGCTTGCATTGTGCTGCCCTTTCACAGAGCACTGGCTCCCAATCAAATACGACCTTTCTGTCTCTCTCACCACTGCACAGCAGAATACATCAGAACATAGCAGACGTTAGCACACTGGACACCGAAAGAGAAAATAGGTATTAGTGTTAAATCAGGTTGGCCTGAAAAATCAAGGCACTAGACATTTACACTTGATACACACGGAAATTTTCAGTCAACCTTACCAGCAGATTTTATACCATAACATTTTCATGCTAACAGTTGATTCTTAAATTCAGGTTTAATTACCTCTGCCAAGCAAAGTGGATATCCAATTTCTGTTGGTCATATCATTTTTATCTCAATGCAGCTTTCTCTGTGAGCCAATTAGATGGAAAAGATTAAGTCAATAAAAAGAATTTAATAAATTGGACTTTTACAATGGCAGCTGTACCGTAGGTATAAAGATTCACCTTTCCTATATGTCAGAACACAAATATTTCTGTGTTCTCTAAATAAAGCCAAGATCCACCAATCTCCCTGAGTGATGCAATCACCCTGCTATTAATCTGCTGGATCCTTACTCAGTAATTTATAGTTTACAGGTTAAAGAGTATCATCATCGGGGGAGATAGAGCTAGAAGCCTCAGCCATTAGCTCATTTTCACTTTTTAACAGTTCAGTAGTCACCTTAATGTGATAATCCTAATCGTATATTTCTCACGGATACGATCAGATCAAAACAGATAAAGCTGTCAGTGTAGCTTTTACTGCTTTCTACACTATGGGGTCAGTGGTGGCTCAACTGGTTAAGGCTCTGGTTTGTTGATTGGAGGATTGGGGTTCAAGGCCCAGCACAGCCAAGCTGCCACTGCTGGGCCCTTGAGCAAGGCCCTTAACCCTCCCTGCTCCAGGGGCGCTGTATCATAGCTGCCCCTGCGCTCTGACCCCAACCTCCTCAGTTGGGGTATGTGAAGAAAAGAATTCCACTGTGCTGTAATGTATATGTGGTGATAATAAAGGCTTCTATGCCCCCGTTCTATTCTATTCTATAATGGTTTGCTCAAACGTGATCTCAGGTCCTGGGGTGGACTTAGCACTGGTGATAACTACCATGGACCCCTCGAGATGCCACAGGGCTTGCTGAAAAATGAAAATTAAATATATTTTTAATAATCAAGGCTAAGTAATGTATGCTGAAAATTTACATATCAACATGAAAACAGTGAAATGATTCATAATCACTGTTATTTCAGCAGCCTGAATGCATGCCCCATCACCCAACACAGCATCATGCTTTACAGCCAGGAATATTCCAATACAAGTGCACGCAGCATGAAGCTGAACACAGTATACTGTCATACTGTTTCAGCTTGAATTTTCACAGAGAAAAAATTTTATATGATTATCCTAGTAGGGCAGAGAAAAGGAGAAAAGGGCTGGAATCTAAAAAGTTTATCCCCTGAAAGTACACTCCTGAAGGTAACCTCATATTTCTGAACAGATCAGATTGCAGCACAGCCTGCATCCCAGCCCACCGCTGCTTCCACAAGCAGAGCACAAATTAATGTGAGCACTCACAGTTCACCAATGCACAATGGTTTAATTCAATTTTATTTATATAGTGTTTTTAATAATGTACTAATAATTTTACCAAAGCAGCTTTTCAGAAATATATAAATATAGAATAAAAATGACAAAATTGAAAATTAAATGTATACTTTTACCCATCCTCACCTGGGTGACACCGAAGAGTGTAATTATAAATAACATTCTTTCTACAACCATATATAGTCAAGTGAAATTATTTGTAATTTCAAGTAATTGATAGGTCTTATTCAGACTCCTCCAAACAGTTCCTGTGACAGTGGCATTGAGTGAGAGAAGTTTTTCCATCTCAAACATATGAAAACAAAGAGGTCAACAATGTCACAATACAGGATGTCTACCCGAGCAGTTCTAATTAGAAAAACAAAGAACATGGAGCTTTGGATAACACGATTTGTTAAAACTATGCTAAGGAATGCTTGCTAAGTAATGCAGGGTCATGTTTAATAGTGTCATGATTTTGTAGAGGTTTTTAAAGTTTTTTATTTTTAAAAGGTACACAGAAAATAAAACCAACCAAAACTGATCCATAAACCATGGATACAAGGCAAAAACAAAGATTATGAGCTGGGTGAGCTGGGCTGTGACAAAAACAGCAACAACAACAACAACAAAAAAGACAAAGAATCACACAGAAACTAGAACTTAAAAAGTAGTGCTAATAGGCAGTAACCTGAAAGAGGTATAATTTATTACAAGATGTGACATGCAGGCAGATGGGAAATTTTGTTCAGTACCATTTGAAGGAAAAACTCTTGACACATATACATTAGAGCACAGTGAAATACTTTCTCTGCATATGCCAACATTGGAGTTTGGGGTCAGCCATGATACAGCACTCCTGGAGCAGAGAGGGTCAAAGGCTTGATGCCATGCTTCCATGACAGTAGGTTAAAGTTTCAAGGGTCCATTAAAGACAACACAGGCAAAAATGGTATTGAAATTGTATGTCCGCACTGCTGTCTCTATGGAACCGGGCAGGAATCAAGCGTGTCTCCCTTGGAACTCTTAGTCGAGCCTGACACTTATCAGCCAATCAGAAAATAGCACTATAGTATATGGGTAAGATTTAACGCAACAACCAATGAAAAAAAAAACATATTCATTAGAGAGGGTATTTTCGATGAAACAGCTTGTCTCTGGACGGGACATCAAGACCCTAAAAATGAGATGTCACGCTTGACTGTTTCAAAACCTGAGAGCCCTGCTATTCTCTTTACCCAAAACTCACCCAGAGAGTGAGTGTGTGTGCGCACGTTTGTGCGCGCGCGTGTGTGTGTGTGTGTGTATGTGTGTGTGTGTGTGTGTGTGAGAGAGAGAGAGAGAGAGAGAGAGAGAGAGAGAGAGAGAGAGAGAGAGAGAGAGAGAGAGAGAGAGAGAGAGAGAGAGAGAGAGAGAGAAAGCGAGAGACTAATATGAAAACAGCATTTTCCCTCCACCTGAAGCACCGCTATCAGTGTGTATTGCTCAGTATGTGCCTATGCATTCCATACTGCAATAGCTCTCCTGTCAGCACAGTCAAGCGCCTCCTAAATTATGTGGAGACTTGAGTGAAAGATAAGTATAAACGTCAGTTAGTGAAAGATGTGACCCTATATAAAAGCAACCCAACCCTGAATTCCTTCAGCCTGAGTCTCTAAGCAGCTTTGTGGTGCAGGAATGTGTCTTTCAAATGCTTAGTGTATGGCTTTCCACAGGCTCTCAGTAACACCCACACAGCAGCACATGAACTAATACTCCTTATTTGCCTGACATGTTCAGAAATGATCGTTACTGATTATCCACTTGAAATACAAACGCTTGTGATATACAGTCATGTCATGCAGTGATTTCAGCATTGATTTCATGTCAGGCCAACAAAAAAAGAAAGAAAGAAAGAAAGAAAGAAAGAAAGAAAGAAAGAAAGAAAGAAAGAAAGAAAGAAAGAAAGAAAGAAAGAAAGAAAGAAAAGAAACCTACATGTGTCCACAGAGCAACACTTTAGTCATCTGCTGGCTTGTTTCTGGCAGCTATGGTTCACATACTTGATCATGAAAGAAGCTCAATGATATAAAGTTGTTCCAGGGACTCAAAATTAAATCCTGTTCCTTGAATACAGAACCATATATAAAATATATAGAGATTCTATATTTATATTATTATTTCAAAAATATAAACTGTGCATTAAATAAGTCTATATCCCCTAAATATAAACCCCCTTCAAAATAAAAACCTATATCTTTTAAAACACAATTTTATTTTTCCAGGTCAGTCTAAAGGCCTGTATTTATAAGTTTGGAAATAGGCAGTGAATCCAGTGAGGCATTTGCCATATTGTCTGCCTCAGAAAAAGGATTCATAAGATGTTTAGGGAGAGCCCATTAGAACTGTAAATTGGGGTGGAGAAGCCACATATACATATATACATTACAGCAGAATTCTTTTTATGTCCTAACTGAGGAGGTTGGGGTCAGAGCACAGGGGCAGCTATGATACAGCACCCATGGAGCAGGGACGGTTCAGGGCCTTGCTCAATCGCCCGATAGTGTCACCTTGGCACTGCTGGGGCTTGAACCCTGACCTACCGATCAACAACCAAGACCCTTAACCACTTGAGCCACACCACCTAGAAAAGATGACCTAGAAGTTCCAAAAAATAAGCCAAAGATCATGTGCAATTGATAGTTAACTGTAATAGAACAACTAATGTATTAGGAGCATTCTATGAACAAAGACAAATAAAAAATAAGTCATTTCTGTAAAATCATACACATACTGTAACCTTGACCTCTTTACATCATATATATCATAATATATACATCATTTATCTTATGTCATTTATCCATGCTCAGTAAGATCTCTGGGGTGAAAAATATCTGCCAGGTAAGTAAAAAAAAAAAAAAAAATATATATATATATATATATATATATATATATATATATATATATATATATATATATATATATATTATATTATATTATATTATATTATTATTTATATATATATTATATTATAGTATATATTTTCTCATATGTTAAAAAATAGAAACAGAAATTTTTTAGATGTGCTCTCTTTTTCTTCGACATTATTGGTTAGCATAGCTTTTAGAAATTGCACTAGTCATTTCAGCTGGCAGTTGTAACACCTGTTCTAACTTTACAGGCTATTCAGAGGCATGTCAGACCGATCAGCGAAAGGTAGGATGTACTGAGACAGACAGTACAATTCCAAACTTGAAAAAATACCCATCTTTCCTACCTGCTAAAAAAAACTATGGTAACCATGGTTATTATAGTGAGTATGATTTAACCATGGGGGGGGGGGGGTAAGCATCAGGGCTTAGAAATTCAAGGGTGCACGCTGGGTGCCTTTCAATGTCAGTACTGCCACATTTTGTACTCTACAGCATCTGCTATGTAACAGCCCTTATTGTCTTTCAGTTCTTTATTACACCATGCATTTAAATGTGTCATTGTTCTATTTGTGCTCCTCCACAAGTGCTTGATGGCCATCCAGTGATGTATTTTAACTACTACATATTTTCCATTCTACCCTCAGAGTTGTTTTTGTACTGTATACTGACGTATATTACATATTATTAGTGATGCTTTGCCCAAACTGTTAGTTTTGGTAAAAATGTACAGAACAAACTGACATGAGTACACATGAGTTATATGAGTTAAAGAGAGAAAATGTGTTTTATTTGAAGTAACATGGATCTCATGAACACTTGGTTCAAGGTAGGAGAATTTACTCAGGATGGGACGCCAGTCCATCTGGGGGCTCCTTGCACACAGTATGTAACTGTAATTCAGTATAGTCAATCCATCGACCAGCATGTTTTCTGTCATGGTCATTAAAGAGGACCTAGAGCACGGGAAAACATTTAAAGCTCTACGCAGACCTAAGCTTAGGATCAAACCAAGAAACCTGAAACTATACAATACTAGCTACTGTATACCATCCAGCATGGTATGTGTTAGGATTATTATATTATATATACATCAAGAAATGCAACAAATCTTTGGAGATGGCAGTGAATTTACATTGCAGCCACTGCATATTCTTGACCACAATTACCAATCTGACAGTTAATTTAAAAAGAAACTGTTGTGATTGATACGAGCAGGTAATCTGACATCTAGCTAGTTTTAATAAAAGTCACTAAGCTTTTATTAGTTCCTTGCTTTCAGAAGCATGGAAAACAGGTTTTAAGCTACTGTTTTCTTTCAACAGTGCTTTCTGATTCATTTTCAAAATCTCGGCCCACTTGAGAGATTTGTGTTGAAAAGTGCAGAAGCTCAGAAGACAGAGAGAGCAATAATCTTGTGAGAACACAATGCTACGCCATGTTATGAGTGCTCCTCGTATAACAAATGCAATTACACAGATTTTCCTTGACGGCATCCTACCCTACTTCACATTAAGATACGTGTCAGCCAGACACACCGCCTTATACACAAAAGTTATAATACAAGGTCATTATAGCTCGTCTGACTGGGATAACAAACCGCAAAGTGACACCTCTTGACCCTGGAGGTAATGAATTCAGTATGCTGTATGAGGTAAAGTCTCTCCTAGGCATGGTCTAAATCTGATGCACAAATTCAAACTAAGCCAAAGGAACCTCTGAAGTTGGGGTGTGTGTGTGGATGTGTGTGGATGTGTGTGTGTGTGTGTGTGTGTGTGTGTGTGTGTGTGTGTGTGTGTGTGTGTGTGTGTGTGTGTGTGTGTGTGTGTGTGTGTGTGTGTGTGTGTGTGTCTGTATTCACTGGCAGTAAAAGTGTGTCACCAATAAAATGCAGTGCTATGGCTTCCCAGACTTTTCCCCTAACAAAGATTAAACAAAACCGAGAGATGCCGAACCAGCCAATCATCCCTCCCTCTCTCTCTCTCTCTCTCTCTCTCTCTCTCTCTCTCTCTCTCTCTCTCTCTCTCTCTCCATTTCTATTCCACTCTACCCATCAGGAGAATGAGGCCAAAATATTTGTGGCTATTGTCAACTGGATAATCAGGGCATCTTTATGATCACTGAAGGGGAGAGAAGAGGAGAGACACAGCAATCCATCAACTTGCTACTTTCGCTCTCTCTTTTTCTTACTCCCTCCTGCATGCCTTTATTTCCTTCTCTTCTCTCCCCTGCTTAATGTGTCTCATTGTTTCCCCTTTTTCTTTATTTCTTTATATCTTGTTCTCTTTCACACCTGCAAAGGCAATTACAGTGGCACAGCCTTGGTACCCTTGTTTTTAATTAGCTATCTAATGCAGGGGAACCAAAAGGAGATTCGTTTCACAGAGTTCAGCTAAATTAATACAGCCGCATATATTACAGAAGGAGGTGGCAAACAGGCAGAGAGAGCAGGTGGCCATTTTTAATATCAACTAATAAATTTCCCACTGAGCCATGGTGAAATAAGCGCTTTGCTGGTAAATGTTTTTATCTCAATTTTATATACACAGTGCAAAGGAACCTAAATTCACAACATTCCTTACAGGAAAAAAAATCATATTAACACTGGATAAAAGGATTAAATGTTTGAAATATTCAAGCTGTTATTACAGTATATTTTATGAATAAGGGAATATTAGATTGCTTTCAGTGAAACTCTGATAAAGAAACCACTTGTTGTGCGTATATATACTTGTTACACATAGTATATAAACCAGGTTTTGCCACCGCCTACACACACACACACACACACACACACACACACACACACACACACACACACACACACACACACACACACACACACACACACACACACACACAAAGAAAGAAAGAGTAAGTACTCTGGGAAGGCATGTCTATAATTTCAGTGCAGCACAGACTGCTAGAAATCTCCTGCTGCTAAATCTTACTCCCCACCAAGAGCAACAAAACAAACATTTGAATAAGCAGTGCGAGAGAGAAAACAGGAACATCAGGGACAGAGAACAGAGACGAAGAGAGAGAGAGATTGTTAGACAGCGAGGGAGGGAGAGAGAGAGATGAGTTCTTGTCACCTCGACTCTGACGGGCAGCATTAGCATAAATGAAAACGGGACAATGGACGCGGCTGCGCTGCTCCATCAATCAACATGGCAGCTTTTGTCGCACCGTATTGTCACAGAGCTAAACACGAACAGCCAGTCTGCGTGCGCCTCATTAGCATAGTACCTATCAGCGCTTCCTGGCTCACTCCAGATTATGAATAATTCCACAGGTTTAGGGCACGCGGATCACGAGATGCTCTTACCAAGAAGAAGGATCCTTGTGACCTCATTCGTTATTGAAATTAAAGGCTAGCGTTGACGTGGGTGAAGAAAAGGAACCTGTATGACACTCGATGACATGACTTTTAAAAAGCAGCCGCAGAAGCGAGAGTGGAGCGGGAATTGAGAGTGGACGAGATTCAGAAAAGCCAGATGCAGAGCAGCGTCTACAAACACATTCAAAGTGGATTTTTTTTTCTCTCGTTGGACTCATTCTAATGGTCTATAACTGCCTTTATGTCTGTTTGTATCTCCCTCACTCTCCATCTGTTCATCTCTCTCATTTTCTCTCTTATTCCAGCTAATTGGTCAGAGTTTTCTTTCGTTTCAGCTAATGACCACATTTCTCATTGTCCACTATTAGCGATTATCCTGGCACTGGAAATGTCTATTTATCTAAAGCCATCTAAAATGTAGGGCTTCAAATTTTACTGCCCATCACCAAACAATGAAAAAACTGACCCTGGTATGTCACTTATTTAATTTATTAACTATTACCAGCTAAATATTTCCTTGAACCGATGTAATAACTTTACATTTAGAGAAATAATGACATAGTGCACAGACAACATCTGAAAATCAGAATGATGCAAAAAAAAAAATGCTTTAGTGAGAAAAAAATCCGATTCTTTTACCAAAGGCCAAAAGTACAAATTGTGATTTTTCATAAGTATTTAAGTTTTTATCTGGCCCAATAGGGCAAAATATTAATATAAATGTTCCAGCCAAGTAAAAATAATTAAGTTTTTTTAACACAAATATTAAAAGGTGATATCAAACCCTTTTCTGCTCTCTGAGATGCTGTTCAAAAGCATCTAAAGTTTAATCATCATCTGCTAAAATTATGTGTAAGGTTATTCCAACAGAGGTTAAAACATCTGATTCTGAAAGCCAACAGTGCCCTGACTAATTTTCTATCAGACTTGCAGAGATAAAATAATGCATTTGTTCATACCGATTGAAAATGTCTGATAAGTCGATTTTCATTCCGTCGGCTAAATGGAACACCAGTGTGCTGGTAAAAAAGGGGTTAATGAATGAGGATGTTTTCATTGCAAATTTTGCCCTTTGATTGCTTTCTAACACAAACAGCTATTGATACACAGACTATCCTTTTTTCCCTAAAGATCTGAAGCACCCACATACCAAATGAGCCAAACTGGTGTCTGTTCATTTATCAACCAGTGAATCAGCAAATTAATCAGGAGGAAGGTTTACAAAGCTATTCAGACAGATTTATAAGCCTTTGCTTTTCAGATTCCTGTCTAAAAAAAAAAAAAACCTCAGACTAGCTTGTTATGTCTGGCTCTGTGGGAGTCGCCTTCATGGTTAAGAGACTGCACCAAGCCTCAACATACTGTAGATGCACACCACATCCAGAGCATGTTCATGTTCAATCAAAAATCAGGTTCTGTTAAGTAAAGGGAAATAAAACTAGACTGGCACTTTCAGCAGCTGACACTTTCCGCTGTGCACACCTGTGGAAATTAAATCACATCCAGCTGTTTCAGTGGGTTTGAGTGCCTGTTTGACACCACAACTGAGACTGGCATGAAAATCAGTTCTTGCTGGATTTTCATTCATCTCAAGCAGTCATGACGTATCAAGCTAATTCATATCACTAACACCAGGAGGCCGTGAGGAGAGAGACCTCATCTTATCCGGAGAGTAAAGTACAGGGGCATAAAAGGAAGAGCAGGAGCTGTTGAATAAGGCAGTCTTTTGTAGGACACACTCTCATTTCAGTGCTGGTGGCACTGTAGCTTTGATAAACACCACACTAGATAATTGGATGATTACATCCTCTCTATTAGAGGAGTCGATAACTGTGAAGAACTGTGAGTCCAGAAACAGGAAATGTTTATGGAATCAATACAGAGATGTACTCTGACTAAGGCGACAGCAGCAGAAAATCATGAGAAGCTCATTTAGAGGGGGAAAAAACTAAAACATCATAGAAAGCAAGACACCTTATCTTTTACTATCCCTCCATCTGAAGAATGGGTTCCCCTCATATGGCATCTGTTTTAATATTAATGAAAGCCCTGGGGTTCAGGAGGCCACTGCGACTGAAGTCAGCCCTAATTATCCCAGCTCTTCACTTGTTTCTGTCTACGCCTCTCCTCTCAGACAATGGCCGAGGTGGCAGGAGTCAGGGGTCATCAGATGAACTTGGTAATAGGCACGCTGGGAAGTGGAGAGGCGTGGCGTGACCTGAAATCCCCTGGGTATTGATCTGCACAGCAGTGTTTGAGAGCTGTCTAAGTGCCACGCACTCACGCCTCTTTTCTTCCTCTCCGGTATATTTTATATATATATATATATATATATATATATATATATATATATATATATATATATATATATATATATATATATATATATATGTGTGTGTGTTATATTTGTAGCATAAATGGACAGAAAATGAAACATCATTGTTGTTATTTTTCTATAAAAAAAATATATGAAGATCCTTTGCTGCCTAGAACAAAGCCTGTGCTGGCTTTATTATATTATCTCATATTTGGATGCATTGTTTTATTTAAACAGATACAAATAAGTATGAATAGATTCTGCACTTTTTTTTTCCTTTCTAAAAAAGCTAAAAAGCTTACCAGGAAGGTTTACAGGGCATCTGGTTATGACTAGTCATGTGTATCAGGACTGGAAAGATGGGAAGATTGAGCCAGAGGTTTTTACTTTCCTGAAGGAGCTGTGCTGTCTGGGTAGGAGGGATGGTACACTTTCTCCCCTGTAATTCACAGCTACTCTAGTCAATCGTGGGCATCTGTGAGCTCATGTATGTGGAAGAGAGCAGACAGAACTTTCCTCTACAGTATGTGTGTTGCATTACTCTGTGTTGCAGCTTGAGCTGCAGTTTACAAAATATTTGCTTTTCTAGTTTAACATGTAGCTGAGGAAGTTTGTGTTAGTCTTCACAATCCCTGGTTATTACTTGTCATATGTTAGGGCAGAGCTGGGTGGTACAGTAGGTGGGAAGTGGTCAAACTAAATAAGGGAGAAACTGTAAAAGAAAAAAGTAAAGACAAATTATGTAGTGAAGTGCTGCAGCTGAAATTACAGGTCTGTCAGTGCTTGAATTCACACACAATTTCTTTTTTCCATGGGTTTCCTGTGCTCCATTGTGAAAACCACTTTTGGGAGAAGTGGTGGCTCCACAGTTAAGGCTTTGGGTTGTTGATCAGGTGCTTAGAAGTTCAAGCCTCAGCACCACCAAGCTTCCACTTTTGGACCCTTGAGTCTTAAACCCACTCTGCTCCAGGGATGCTGTATCATGGCTTATTCTACACTCTGACCCCAGCTTCAGAACAAGATGCGATATGAGAAGCACACTGTAATGTAATGTATATGTGACAAATAAAGGCTTCTCAAAACATCCACTTACTTTTGGGGTTGAATCCAAATGCAAATGCAAGGATATATACAAGACTAAATACTGAACTATGGCATGGAGTCATTTAGTATATAGTGTACAGTTTTTTTGTTATACTGTTTCATGGCTAATTTTTTCCATCACATCTCAGTCACTGCCTTTTCAAAATAGTCAAATTTTCCCTCTTTATATGGCAGCCAGGCTTGAGTAAAGTTACTAAAGGTTGTAAATGAAGAAAGGTACCAGCATTTATCCTGTTTCTTTGACATTTTGTTTCTTTAAATCTATACACTGCACAAAGGCAAGTGGTTTTCATTCAAACGTGGTATGAATAAACACTGCACAACTTTTTAAAAGCACAGTTCATAATGTTCTTTACATACACTTTTACTTTTTTATGTACACTTGAAATACATTACATATATTTATGTGCATTTATTTCAGCAAATCCAGCTCATTCACTACAATTAAGGCCAGTTTGTTTTGAAGCAGGATATGAAGTGTTCTTTTTAAACAAGAAAATGTCATTTTAACAGTCGTTGAAAATGACATTACAGGCTGTTGTTTGTTGGTTGTAGAATGAGGCAATTGTGGAAATGTTGTAACAACAAAAAAAACAGACCCACATGCAAAATATCTTCTTCTGAGAACAATCTTATTGTTGCCTCTAAAAGGTTTGTTTCCACAACAGATTTATAAAACTGATGCAGAGAAATGTGAATTTAACATATAGAGAGAGGTGCATATTACTGACCTGAGTATACTGAGTGTATTGACCTATTTGAATCATGTAATATTTTTGTGGTTGCAGTATATATAACTGTTATTTATCAGTAAAACAATGATCAGACGTTCCAATACATCTGATAAGGGATAGCTAGAAAATGATTGAATGGAACATTTGATGGAACAACAAGGAATGGCATTAGCCTGTCATCTGTATCATGGTTTCAGAAGACTGAGCTTGTTATTAAGCCCATGGAGGTGGCCAAAAATATTAATTAACTATTACTAGCTCACAATTGGCAGCAATGCAATCACTGGTGTTCTGATAAAATCTTGTTGATGTTGCTTGCTAATGAAACCTACAGTAGTATCTCGCCAATCCCGAAGTTTTGCTTGATCTAATAATTCTACTTTTTGCCTGAATTTAAATTTCCATGTCTGTTTCCTCTTGTATAAAGATTGCTAATGAACACTGGAGCTGGGGTAATCTTATGCATGGTAATATTCAGTGAAAATTCTCTTGTATGCATTATATATAACTGACCAGTTGTAACAATCCAATTATGGAATGCCATTTTAAGGCATATTGTGTAGCGCATGTTATAAATTAATGCACATCGATCACCTGCTGCCAGAAAGATCGAGACTGAATGGGAGATTTGTCTCTGCTGTATAATAGCATTGAGCTTGTTTTAATTACAAAAGTTGTGTAAGAACATTTATTACCCTTGTGAATAGTGATTAGTAGCATGCAGCCTGGCTTCTATGGTTGGTGTAGCAAATAAACAAGTAATATGTGAAGGCTTTCATAAATTGTGCACATGTGACTGCTTGCTAACCTGCTCACAGTGAAGAAACTAATGCATAATCTTCAATCCTGTCGATTGAAGATGACTGAATACATCATCGCACGTCGTTTCAATTTGCCACACAGGCAAATTTTTATTCCGTCTGCCTTGGTAATTGGCATGAATTGGTGCAAAGTTCCTAAACTAGCGGCACACCCATAACCTTACTGTTAGATGTCTGCCAGTTTGATCCTGAGTTGCATCAGGTTTCTGTCTGTGTGGAGTTTCTGATCCTGTTCCCCCTCATGTCAGTGTGGGTTCCCTCTAGACTCCAGTTTCTTCACACCTCCCAAAAACCTGCCAGTACATGGATTTGCTATGTTATATTGCCCCAAGGTGTGAATGAGTGTGTGAAAGTGTGTGCATGGTGCTCTGTGGTGGACTAAGATCCAGTGTATTCAGGATAAGCGCAAGATACTCACTGACCCTGTACAGGATGAGGGGCTTTACTGAAGATGAATGAATGAATGAACAAACAGCATGGTGTATGTTCAGCTTTAGTATACACACTGTGCTGAAACAAACTGAAGGATAAAACTGACATAAAAATATTTTCCAGTGGAGAGTATTTGCTTTGTGCTGTTCACATTTTATCTTTATTGAAATGTGAATATATTATGTTTTATATATTTGATATATGATGTATATTATGAATATGACTGTTTTGTCATTCATTTGTTTTAAACATTCACTGTTAAATTGTATTTGTTAATATTTAAATCTATATTCATCTTTTACAGCTGCAGTCCTTCTAATGTACGGAATTTAATATTTCATGTTACAGGGTCTGTGATGTTTCAGTTTATTAACAGTTTTTTTTTATTATTCTTATTTCATGGATAGCTCTCTTTCTCTTTCATTTTTTCTCTCCCTGGTGATTCTGTGAACTTTCTGATCTTTGCGATCGATGATGGCTTTATGCTATTCAGAATGAGTTGAACCAGCATCTCCTCATTTGTCCAGCTTCTAATAGACTCCTAGTCTGCTGTATCTCCTATTGCTCTGTTCTATTCTAGTCTGCTGTATCTCCTATTTCTCTCCTATTTCTCTCTGTTCTCTCAGTGATCACAGCTCATTTAATGAAAAACTCAATTTAGGTTCTTCAGAGCAAAATGTGTTTTTTTTCTATTTAGCTAATACTTCAGCCATGCCTCAGGCAGAAAATGCAATCATTTCATCATACCAACAGAGGAAAGAATGGTTATCTAACATGGTTTTTGAGCCTACATATGGAAATATTAATTAGAACGACATCTGCATAGAATGTGTGAACCTTCCTGCTCTCTAAATACCAGAAAATATCTCAGGCAAAACTTCACAAGAGCCTGTGAAATCAGAAAATCTTATTTAAAATCAAAGACATGTTAAGAATTGTGTGTTAAGAATCAAATGCAAACTCATTAAAAGGGGAAAAGCTGAGGGACTGCTGGTTTTTTGCAATGAGAAGTGTAATTAGTTTCCATAATTAGCTGGATTGTACTTCATGTTATAATTCCAGACCTGCCAAACTTCACCATTTCATGTAGAAGAGCCACAGTTTAAATTCAAAGACTGGTTATATTAGTAATCTTGTAACTGGTGCTCTCATCTCGAATGGATTTTCCCAGATTAAGGATGCAATGATGAGGCTTGCTTGCTTTCTCAAAGGGAAAATGTTCCTTCATTCATCATCGGTAACTGTTGTATTCTGGAGTTTGAGGTGGATATTTTCTTTGGACATGGAACAAGAAATGTACACAGCAAACATCAGTATGGGGGGAAAATGTGATTTCTGTGACTTAACTGTGGCATGATTTTTGCTGCCAGATGGTCTGGTTTGAGTATTTCAAAAACTGTTGATCTCCTGGGGTTTTCACACACAACAGTCTCTAGAGTTTACACAGAATTGTGCAAAAAAAAAAAAAACCCAAAAAAATCCTGTGGCCCTGAAAGCTGAACACCTTGTTGATGAGAATTATCAGAAGAGAATAAACAAACTGGTTAGAACTGACAAAAAGTCTACAGTAACTCAAATAAACACTCTTTACAGCTGTGGTGTGCAGAAAAGCATCACAGAAAACACAGTACATCAAACCTTGAGGTGGACAAGCGACAACAGCAGAAGGTTCCACTCCTGTCAGCCAAGAACAAGAATCTGAGGCTATCATGGGCCAGTTGAAGAGTGGAAAAAGACCTGAGGATATTTTTCACCATTCCAATATTTGATGTGAACACTAACTAAAGCTCTTGACCTTTATCTCTATGATTTTATTCATAGTACACATGATTGGCTGAGTGATGGTAACTATTTATTAAAAATGCACTTTTTTAAACATTTTTGCCAGCAAAATCTTTGAAAGAAATGACCAAAAAGATGCTTTTGGTTTTCAGCTACAGTAAATAAAAAGGCTGAACATTTAAAGGCTTAAAGATAAAATACACCAACACCAAAATGTCAAAACATATAATTTACAAATGAATTTAATGTAAGGATGATGAGAGTGCAATATGCATTACATAACTGTAAAAAATGTTGCAGATGAGAAGCCATTTTACAGTTTCTATAATGCATGAACAGACAAGCAATTTGTATTTTTACTCAATCGCTACACAGGATTAAAGCTTATTCCACTTCAGGCTTTGCAGATATACAATTCTCACTGATAAACCTGATCCAGTAGTTTAACTAGAATCACACCACAATCTATTTGAAGATGAGGTTAATTACTGTATATAAATGAATGATCCATATATAATGTTAAACTGTATGTTAATGTTTCATTGTAGCTGTGACTGACCTAAAGGATTAGATAAGATTCAAAGCAACACACAGCAAATCTCTCATACAGTAAGTCTTATCTCGTTCTTTACATGTTCGATTATATCAAGTAAAAGTAATAAAATGCGGTAATGACTTTACTTCAAAACATTACACTAAATAGAAAGTTTATTCGAAGGACCAGACACAGAGACACAAGTGGAGCAGCATAATATGTGCCGAAGCAGCGGGGAATGTAGAGACACTAGTGAAAGAAAAAAAAATTAAAAAATAAAAAAAAAAACAACTCATTAGCAGTTCATAAGGTCACAAAAAAGTACTGACAGTCTTTATACAAGTAAAAGTGCAATTACTCATCTAAATTAAGACCCTGATAAAAGTTGAAGTACAGTTCTTTTTTTTTCACTCAAATTAAAGTGGAGGAAAAGAAGAAAAGAAAAGAAAGTTTCACAGAAGAAAAGGATGTCTGCCTCTAATTACACATTCATTTCATTTTAGCTCCTAATAATGGATTAGTGCCCTTTTCAATAAGGAATGTAAGAAAACATTAGCTAAGGCTAACTAATGGCTAATAACTGCTTTATTCCTAATTTCTGAAATGTCAGGTAGGATGACAGTAACAACGATATGAATTAGCTGAATGTTAATAGCTGATAACAGATAAATAGAAATTGTATGCAGCAGCAACAGAATGATTACAGTGATAGAAATTAGGTCTCATTGTTATTGTCACTCTTTACAAGATTAGATTTCTTAGTAATTTAGATCACTTGTTTATACTTTATGATGCAAAAAGATTATAGTCTATAAATATTTGATTCCAGAAAATGGTAGTTTCGAAAATACAGTTTAGTGAGTAGAAATAAAATAATTGCTTGTATGTATTATGTATTAAGAGAAACAAAATCTCAAGACTATTTACTCATTGATTCATCTTCAGTAACTGCTGGTCACAACACAGGAGAGAAAAATCCTCTCATCAAGGTTTAGCTATCCATCGAATGGGATGTGGAAGCTCAGAGGCTAAGGCAATGGACTACAAGATCGGAAGGTTGAGAATTTGAATACTAGGTCCACCAAGCTGCCACTGTTGGGCCCCTAAGCATGGCCCTTAACCATCAATTACTCAGTTTATAAAATGTATGTCGGTCTGGATAGGTCATCTGCCAAATGCCATAAATGTAATCTGATTTTGAGAACAATATACACATTATGTAATATACGTAGAAAGCAACAGAGTTGAAAGAGGGCTCTGTCTCTGAAGAGAAGGAGCTGTGCAGCACCACTCCATACACTTCCATCCTGACATGTTTATCCTGGCACTTTCACACCAATTCTCACTTTCAGACCGTGAATCACACAGTGTTTTAATAGCAGGTATGCAGAACTGATATGATGGAGCAGCTTTTCTGGGGATTTTAAGCACCTTTTATACTAATGCCCATGTAATCAGACTCACCTACCTTCATGGCACACGCTGTATGAAATCCCTGGATTATTCCTCTCCATTCTGCACATCATGATCATTTTCTATGCACAATGAGGTCATCACTGGCTCCATTTTTAAGTTCCAGTTTCAGACCAATACCACTGTGAGCTGGATAATTTTCAGTAATGAAACCTAACAGCAATAAGTAGGTGTTCAAAACCCAAATATATTTGCTCTACTTTATGAGAACAGCACACCGATATGCCACTATGTCAGTGTCACTGCTGCTGAGGAAACAAATAAATGATACACCACCAAAACAACAGCTGGTCAGTAGTGGTCCTATGCTGGGCTGTTTCTATGATGGATTAGGTCAGGGAGTGTCTGGCAAATTGGGCTTAACAAGAGGCGATAGTGAACAAATGCACCTACTATACTGAAACTGTACTTTATGATAAAGCCAATTCTAATAAGTGCTTTATATAGTTTTCTATTATATTCTACTTACTACAAATGACTTGAAGCATCGTAGTGCCAATGCCAACAGATCAGCCTCTGGACTGTAGTGTGGCACCCGAAGACAAGCACATCTTACACTACCCCAATAAAATGTTTCAATATCTTCAAGTAAGAAAAGATTTATAATAAGCTATTTCTCCTTTCCCTCCCTATGAACTGCATCTCATTTGAAAAAAGCACACTTGAGCTAATGTTAATTATCTTTTAAAGTTTTCTTTGCTAATGCCAGGTTCTGTTCAAGCGTATGTCAAGATGTAAATAATGACAATTATTGGTTTTACATGTTATAGAACTTTTAATTAATTTATCAGCGATGTATGTAGCGTTAGTCATTTACGCTTTAGTTTTTAGTACCCGAGATCAATGTAGCAAACCTCTTCCTTTTGCTTGAGTGCATTTTTGGCTGGACACTCACTGTCTTAATTTAATAATATTTTGACACATAATCTATACTCAAGTAACATATACTGTATGTAAGTCTCAGAACTTTTTCCACTTTCAGCCATATCAAAATCATTTAATACGAATCTGCTGAATTTTTATTTGCGAGAACACTGCAATCGAACCAATGAGAGTCGATTCCAATCCTTTGTGCAAACCTTTCTTCTATACCAGGTGATTTCAGGTCAATTCAATCTTAGCTCAGCATACACAGCTAATGGAATGCAGAATTTCTCTATCTGAAGTAGACAAGGCTAACACAGGTAAATTGCGTGGCATTTTCTACCTACTCAGCTTTCGCCAAATTTCTCAACGCAGCAAAACATCCCTCATTGGTGTTAGTCTTTGCTTGCTGCAAACTAAGGTATATGACAGAAATGAATTTTCTCATTTTCTTTCTGCTGACATTGGGTAAGACACCAGCATAAATCAAATCAAATAAGAGCCATTTTCATCTCAATTTCAGTTTCAAGGCTGCAGCCATGGATGTACAATAAACGCGGTGATTTTTCACACAATGAAATAAAAGTTAACACTTAACCTTTCATAAGCTCTTCGCAGTGCGCTCTTAAGAACAATTTAGATTGACCTTAGGTGACACTGATTTGAAAGTCACTTTTTAAGAATAGAACAGCTCTTAGAAATGGAAATTTATTACTCAGCTTTCAGCTCACCCCAAAAATGATAAAGTGTAAATACAGTGAGGTTAAATCAGTGTCAGTGTCAGGACAATAGAAGTGATCTGAACAAAACTGGGACCTTTTATGCCTCCTCAACTGCTCACTCTTTCCTATCAGTACATTCCTGGACTCAAAATAGCAGCCTTCTGGCTAACGACCCGAAACTCTAGCCACGGTCCTGGCACCTTCATTTATGTGAACTTGTTCGCATAAATGCAGACAGTCACATCACCTAGCTTATATGTGTCTGAGATGACAGTTTCACAAGGATATTTGCCCTGAGCTTCAAAGAGCTGGATTACAGCCAGCTCTCAAATGTCACAAAGTTAGAACTCCTGCAGGGTCTGGAAGAAGCGGACTATGTGATCTCTGATCCAATAAAAAAAAGAGAAAAGATGAATTACCAGATATTCACTTTTTAGCTGCAGGTGGTATGCACTTTCAGAGGGAGGATGTTATTTGAAGATACAGCTGCAGTGAAAAGAGGGAGTGAGTAAAAGGAGGCCAGGTATGAAATAGGCTCTTCAGGCTAGACGGTTCCACAACACTCCTCTGACTTTGTCCCTGGAACTCTCTATTCATTCGTCTGATACACCTGCACTTAATTCAGACTTATATTTATTCCAGTGTTTTTTTTTATGTTATCTTGCCCTAAATAAAGCAAATTCTCACTTCTATGCTGCCGATTAGATTTCATAAATGCTCCAATATCACACTTCTAATTGCTTTCCATGTAGAAGTCCCTTTTTTCCTGTCAAAGGTAATTACACAGCCTACTGAAACTTATTAACAAAGATTCATTAATCCTACTAATCCTGACTAACTGATACTGATTGTGATGATAAATTTCATATTTGCAAGTTCAATCCACAGTGCAGTGCAATTCATCAGTAAGAGGTATAGCATGCTAATTAAAGGGGACATGAAAATGCCCTAGTTTTTTTGTTTTCCTGGGTGATCCCATGTTTGTGCCGTTGATTGAATGTTGTAACCTATAAAATTATACTTTATTTCAAGCAATTGAACATTGAATCTAAAAAAAAAATCTGTAACCTTCAAAAGTTTGTGTTAATCCGTCTCAGAAAGCAATGTCATTTTATACAAGGTTTCTGTAGAGTGGATACATTTTGCATCAGACTTGAATGAGCATTGAGCAAAAATATAAATATGGAAATTCTAATGAATATACAGTATTCGTTTGGATTAATTTGTTTAAAGTAATACATTAATAATAGAGTATCACAGAATAGAATTTGAGTAGCAGGGTTGTACTTACTAGCAAATTCAGATGATGCAGCTTCCAAGTATTCCAAAAGTGAATGTCAAGTGAATAGAGACACATTGGCACAATGGCTTAAAAGACACACATTAATGCAAAATAAAAGGATTACGGTTTTCCAAATATTTTATACGTTGTATTTTAAGGAATTTATGTTTGGCTGGGACAGAGGAGCATGTAGTGTTCTTCCTGTCTTTAAAGTGCTGTAGATCAGTACTTCTCAACTAGTTTTGCTCAAGGTCTCTTGTTAAACTCGCAGAGACAGATGCAAGTGCGGTTGAGGAATTTTTAATGAAAAAAAGGCAAACAATCCAAATCACTAGCAGAATCAATGTCAATAAACAGGAGCAGGACAGGAGTTCATCAAACAACAGAATGTAGAAACCGGAGAAAAATGGTCAAACCTAGAAAACATAAACTGGAAACAAAGGCAACAAAACAGAAACGGTGTGTAAACTGATCATACTGTATACTTCACTGTAATCTGAATGAATTAAAGTCCTTTTAACTTGTCAGTGTATTGAACACATGTAAGAGTGTGTGTGTGTGTGTGTGTGTGTGTGTGTGTGTGTGTGTGTGTGTGTGTGTGTGTGTGTGTGTGTGTGTGTGTGCATGTGCGTGTGCGTGTGCGTGTATATGTTTGTGTGTGCACATATGTGTGTGTGTTTGTGAGCGTAATCCTGAGCAGCAGTGTGTGTGTATGCCGTGGTGTTTGCTGGGAAGTGAAGTTGGTGGATTGCTATGATGTAACACATCCCAAATTATATGTTGGCCATCAACACTATACTAAATTGCTTTATCATATGTAAATAAAGAAATGCATATTCAATTATCATGTTAATGTGATTAATATTACTGATAATTATGCAATTCATAGGCTTAAGAAAATTTAATAAAAATCATTTATGACCCGTGAGAACAGGAAATGAAAATGAGCCTTCAAATAATGCAAAAAATATAATATAGTGAGTGCAGTTGAGAGTCTAACAAATGCTGAGCCAAATATCGAATTACAATTTGTACATTCAATGTGTAATTCAATTTTAAACTCAAAATATAAATAGCAAAAAAAAAAATCTAATTACTAAAGGCTGTGAAATTGGAAAAACATAACAATTTAGGATTTAACAAGGACAGAGCTGAAATTATGGCTTGTGGCAAATCATGGCAAATCAATAGGAAAGCTGAGAGCATGATTTCAATTTGATAAGTGTCTTAAAATCAGGATGGTACAATCCGATACATCTGTTGAGTCGCCTAGCTGGAGTGCATAATAGTGACATGTCTTAAAGTGTGTTACTGTCGACTGCAGAGTCTCAAACAAGATTCTTTCTGCTCTGTAGCCAGATGAGATTTCTGCATTGCGCAATGTGATGAGAGAGTTTGTGCAATGTTTGTGTGTTTTTGCTCACGAACAGTGCATATGTATTTGATCACTTTTGAGATCCAGTTGAACTGCCTTTTTTTGTGGCTTACATGTTTTGTGTCTAAATACTTTTGGAATTTAAATGATTGAGTTACCACACAAAAGGAAAATTGTGGACTGTACAAACCGTGCTTGGCTTCTGTGCAAGCAAAGCAATGTTTTATTTTTATTTCCCTTCTATATTTTTTCCGCTTTTTAATATACGGAAATTTGTGCAGTTTATCAATGTTATCACCAATAGCTTACAGATGCATTAATACCCAAATTAACAGACTTTAGTCAGATGCACAATGTGAGCTAATTGTTTATTGATAATAACAACAGCTATTTGGATAATTATATTTTATCATATTATTTATTTATTTTCTCTTTTTTAAAACTATCATTTGTTTTACTGTCATATTTTTCTACAGTTTTTACATTTTATCATTTACATAATTTTTTTTGTTGTTGTTTATTCTGAAAGACGGTCAAAGGATATTGAGAAACAGAATTTTGTTTTTTCTGTAACTAAAATGCCTTAAACATTTTACCATATTGCATATATAAGTTTAAATGTAATATATGTGGAACACAAATAAAATCATCCTCTTGCATGGAAATGACAGAATTCTGGCTGACTGGTTTATAGCTGACATATAGAATCTATTTCAATGTAGAAGAGCAGGAGGTTCAGTAGTGCAACTGAAGACACTGTGCTTCAGTAGCTTTAGCTAAATCAACACTAAACTCCGTGGGCTGCCATTTAAAATGGGCATATAGTCAGACCCTGATACTTCTCTTTTTCATAAAAAGCCTCTTCAACAAATCTGGACACAGCAAGTGGCGGGAGTTTTTTTTAACTTAATAAAATTGCCCAATTTGTGGTGATTATGGAAAGAAAATAGTGGGTGTAGTTGATGAAGTCAATAAAAATGAGTGCAGGCAATTTTACTAGCTGCTCAGGAAGCCTCTATTTGAATGAAGCCCTATAGGCTTCCCACAGACAACAGTGATGCTGATAGCTGGGAACACTTTATTTTATAAGAAAGAGGAAATTGCTAAAGGACCCAGTTCTGTTTTTCCACAGGCATGTTCTGTAAAATTAAGATAAGCTTGCACGGAGAACAGAATTAAGACTTCAGGTGCCTCTGAGTGGTCCTTGGGCAACACTGACAAATATCTGATTGTACCAAACCATTACTAGCACCTTACTATTGTTCCTCAGCAGAAATCCTCAGCTCTCCATGGGGTACTTTAAATATGTGTTTTGAGATGTTTCAGCGATGCAGTGTCAAGTGCTTTTGAAAATACAAGGAGCAATATTGGAAAGCTAAAGGAAATAAGTGAATCCCAACAGATAACAAATGTAGACAAGGAACAGCAATTTTGTCTATTTGCAGTGAGTCAGATCATTAGTTCAGCTTATTATATAAGACTCTTTTGACTCCAATACAGCTTGGTGACACTTTTAATCCAAACTGGACGATGCATGTGATACTGTATGACCAGTGATTGGTCTAAATGACATATCGATGACTGATATTGTTTCATGAAATCTTACATCGCCTTCTAATTAAGAAAATATTGCACTTTAAGAACCCCATTTAAATAATAGTCAAATCAGCATGCTACTACAGATGTCATCTGATTAATACAGTAATCATTATTATCATTCCTGCTGTGACAGAGCATCATTAAGAAGATGCATTTCAATTTACATTGATAATTGAACACTGCATAGAAGGATGTGGAGGTTAAAAGTCTATACACACACACATACACACTAAGATACACACAATCCCCATTTACCTGTTCTTTACCCAAAAGTGAATTAAAAGCATTGTCATTGTTTCAAACCCATGTTTTTTGTGAAACATTTTCAGTTCCTCTACATTTGTTTATATGCGGCACACTTTAAGAGTAGTCAGTTGGTACTCCATGTGGGCTTCTAACCATAATCATCTGCTTTCAACTACATCAGCAACCCCAAAATGTCTCTGACTGAATGGCATGTCTAAATATCTACACTAATGAATGAATGTTGCATTAAACATGAAAAAAAAAAACACCATTAAAGCTTAATGGATAACCAAGAGGAAAATGTAAATAGAAGAACCATGAGGAATTGCTAAACCTGCTGAAGCTCTGTTCAATACTAAATATTGAAATATTCAATTTAGTTCTCTTGAATCTTCTCTAACCGCAGCTCAGGCAGCCAGGTTTAGAATAATGAGCTCATTCCAATAGGTTCATTTTTCTCTATCTGTAGAAAAAGGTAGATGAAGATGATGAAAAATAGAAAAGTAGATGCTTGATTTAATCATAAGAATGAATATTTTTTGCTGTTATTTAACAGATAAAAACAGTTAATTATTGACATACTAAAGCTTGGAGACATTTATGCAAGTAATGTCCAGTGTCACTGCTTTGTACCAGAAGTAAACTGAGGTTTTTGCATTTCAAATTTTTACAATAACACGACTAGCTGAGGTTTTTCTTATTAGTGTCAAGATAAAGAAAAAAAAGCAGAAGCAGATGAAGATTTAGACAGCTGTTATAATGTAAGTGAATAATAATAAAAGTGAATAAATAGTTCTTTGAATTTTCCACAACATTAAATTATATTAGTTTTTTAACCCCTTTTCCTATCATTGTTTATAGCAGCGCACCTCCTCCTATTATCATACTCTTTTTTTTCTTTTTTTTATAGAATAAACAGCATGCAATCTTATTTGAATTGGGTGTTGTTAATAAGATCATTATCACTACTGAACACAGCCTGTGATAAGAGAACTGTTGCATTGTTCTACAAGGCATCGGGATCTTAAATCTAATCATAGATCACACAGACACACTCGAGTGACGCACATGCACTGATGCATTTATGTTACCTAGCTACATAGATGAGATGATATTAATAATTTGGGCATCAGGAGCAGTCTTTGAGACTTGAGAATGCTTCTTGTTTTCTTCTTTTGCAAATGTAAGATATCACACCATCCCCAACCACACTTCTCCCTCCCCTGATCTCCCTCTTGTCTCTCACCTGTCTCCTACAGTATATGTGAAGAACACAACACTATTCTCAGTCTAACCTGATCTCAGGAACCGCTTAATACTCGAGAACAGGGTTTCTATTACCACTTCATGCACCAAGCTAAGCTCTAAATCTCCTAGCGGGTCTCATGTAGGGATCTACAGAATCTATATATTACAACATGAATGTCGACATTACTTTGCTTACTTACACTCTATACATAGATGTTTGCTCTGTGTAGTGGAAAACCATTCTCTAACCAATTTGTTGGCAGCTCTTTATTTCCACATTTCAGTCTAATTGCTGCTAATGAGCCAGTATTGTTCAGAATGTCAACTGGGGGGTCTTAAGAGTGGGAGAGAAAAGAAAAGAGTTATTTTATGCTGGAGTGTGAGACAATGAGGATACTATGTACTGATAGAGACAATAAAAAAAAAGTGTTTAAATTCTGCAATTATTTTGTTCTCTTTGGATGAACTTCTAATGAGGCTGTTCTTCCTCAGATCACAGTTTTAGAAACATGTCTGTTTGCTGTGGTGGTACATTTTTGTAAGTAAAACATTATAAAACATACACCTTAACACTCAAAGTTAATCATGTCCCAGTTACGTTCCCAGTTATGTTCCCAGGTACATCTGACACGAACATACTGAATGTATAGCAGTAATTCACCTCAGAGACTTATGTTTACAGCATTTAGCAGGTTGTTTCTCCAGAGTGACTTACATAAATCTCATTTACACAATTCAGAATTAAGGGTCTTATTCAATGGACCAGGGGTGGCAGCAAGACAGAGATGGGACCTGAACAAACAAACTTTCAATGAGTACTTCATCATCCTTGCCACTGATCTACCAATTCCCTAAGAGACTCAGACAGACTTAGGTTCAGTAAAACATTCCAAAAGGTTTAGGACTGATTTAGTCAAGTACTTTGTAATTTGTATAGCTGAGCAGGTACAGAGGGCTGCGTGTAGTGGGCATTGTTTTAGATGTTAAAGAGCACATATTGAATATTGACACATGTTTGCCTTCATTAAATTGCATGTATAGGGTATAGTTCAACTCAGTGATGTTGTGGTTTGATTCATATAGCTTACAATGAAGAAAATAGGTGACAACAAGTTCAAAGAACATTCCAAGAACAGTAATGGTTATATATATAGACCGAGAGAGAGAGAGAGAGAGAGAGAGAGAGAGAGAGAGAGAGAGAGAGAGAGAGAGAGAGAGAGAGAGAGTGCTGTTCTCCATATTCCAGGGAATAAAAAGCAGCATCTGAATGTAGTGCTAAAGCAGCAAATGAAGGTCAAGATCTTAAAGGGGCTTTCGAATATGGACAAGTATACTGTTTTCACAAATCATACCTAATTGTTAAATTGCTTGTAAATTGGAAGGCAGCATGGAGGTAGTCTTCACAGGCAATCTCAAGTGGGCAACTGATGAAGAAGGACATTTTGATTCACCAGTCCCAAAATGCAAGAAAGCTAGGCTGCAGTTGTTTTTGTGCCAAGCTGGCAGTCACATCAAGTAAACTTACATAAAGTCCAAAATTACACCACAAGAACCAAGAACAGGGATTTCTAGCAGTTTCTGCAAGCAAGCATTTGCTCATAAATACAATCACATTTAAATATATCTAATATTAATCTTGAATATTTGTATTATATTGATATTTATATTAACCTTTTGTTTTATGTTTATGTTCTGTAAAGCTGCTTTGAGACAATGTCATTTGTTAAAAGAGCTATACAAATAAATTTGAATTGAATTGAAAATATCAGGAAATATCTGCCCTTTTCCACTTTTCCACTTTCTCTGTCAGTTTGCCTAAAAAAGCATTAAAGCATTTAAGAAAAGCAGTAAAATATTTCTCACTATTCTAAATGCATTGAAATGAAATGAAATAAATAAATAAATAAAAACCAAAGAATCGAGGACTTATTAGAATATTCCAGTATTGTTGATTCATGATATTCAGAAATATATCACTGGAATGTTTAAATTATAAAGAAGAGTACTGAAATGTTTATTTTAATGTAATTTTGCAGAAGAGATATTTCATTATAAAAATAATAACAATAATTTTTTTTTTTATTTATTCAGTAATTTAAAATTGTAAAAATGTATATAGAATAATATCCAAATATGGCTTGGTGAAATGTTTTTCATTATGACTGGTCATTCCCAATAAGATCCTCTCTGAAACTCTCAAATCAATCTAATTCTTTATTTTATACAATATAATAATGCAACACAATACAACAAAAGTTTATACAGCAAGTATAACATACAGTATTTACACAAAGGGCACAAGTATTTGTGTCTCGCATATTTTAACTATTAACTATTATCTATTAAAGCATTTAGCCACATATTATATCCTTCATCTTACCTCATGCCAGATTAAATTCACTTTACTGTATATATGTATTCATGCATATTTCAGTACACAAACCCGCATTGAATAGATTCCGATTGCAACCGCCCTTGAGTCACTGCCTCTCCTATCCATCCTCTATATACATCTATCATACTGACATACTGAATGTCCATCCATTTTCCAAATACACTCTGCTTCTCTTACTCAACAGAAGCTCATAAAATTAACCCCTTAATGCAAGTGTAATTATTCATCTCTGAATTGTTTAAGTAACTAACTTTTGGTGTTACGTAACACTAACAGGGAAGTTGACGGAAAAAGGAAAGGACAAGGAATGTAAGTCTGGGCTTGCCAACAAGATTTTAGCATGTGTAATTTATTCAGTGTGCTGTCATGTTCAACAGCCTCCAGCTTTTTTCTGTTATGATTTTACTTGTCATTGTTTCAACTGCTGCTGCTGTTGTCATTTAGAAAGTAAAAAGTCTCCACATCTGAGTGTCTAAACAGACAGAGAACATGATGTATAAGATATATGGCTAACTGCACCATTTCCAATATTGGAAGACTTTTTCAAGGGCAGTTGTGGCTCATTGGTGATCCTCTGGATTGCTGTTCAGAAGGTCAGAGGTTCAACCCCCAGTGCTGCCAAGCTGCCACTGTTGGGCTCTTGTATAACACCCTTAACCCTCTGTGTTCCAGTGGTGCTGTAACTCAACTGAACCCAGTTTCCTAACAAGCTGGAATGTGTAAAGAATTGGAGTTGGACAGGCTATAAGAGCAAGTGCTCCCCTAGTACTGAAGACAAAGAGAATCACAGACAGGTCAGAGTTGGACAGGCTATAAGAGCAAGTGCTCCCCTAGTACTGAAGACAAAGAGAATCACAGACAGGTCAGAGTTGGACAGGCTATAAGAGCAAGTGCTCCCCTAGTACTGAAGACAAACTTAATGAACCATATGAAACGACAGGTGGATAGACAGACAAGTAAATACTGGAGACCAACAGAATTATAGAAAGACAAATTGAATCAAAAACAGGGTGAGGACAAACTCATTGGACCAGACAGAAAGACAGGTAAGAGCATGTCCTCTCCTAGTCCCGAAGACAACCAGGATGATAACAGGCAGCAAGACAAGTAACAACATTGTCTTTTGTCCTGAAGACAGCTTAAATTAAAAACTACAAGAAAGACAGGTAGAAAGCCAGTCAGACAAATATAAGAATCTTTCCATCTTTAGTCTCTAAGACAAACTGAAAAATAGACAGGTTGAAAAAGAAGTTCAACCAAATGCTCAAAGAAAAGTGAATGAAAAACAGGCAGAAAGACAGATAGTGAGACAGAAAGGTAAGCACAATTACTCCTCTGGTCCTGAAGACAAACTAAACAGAAGTCAGACAGAACAGCAGGTAGACAGTCAAGTAAGAGCAAGTCCTACGCTAGACCTAAGGACAAAGAAAGACAGTCAGCGCATTATCTAGTCCTAAAGACAAATTGAAGGACAGAACAAAGAGGCAGAGTCAGACATACAGTACAAGTAAGGACATTTTCCTGAATAAGGAATGATTAGAAAAACTCATTCCTCCCTATTGTCCTGAAGACAAACAGGCAGAAAGACAGGTGGGCAATCAGACAGACAAGTAAGATCAAGTACTTCCTAGTCCTGAAGACAAAATAAATGAAAGGCATGCAGAAAGATGAGGTAAGAGAGGTAAAAGGAAATAAATAATGTAAAAGGAATTCTTGAAGAGAACTTGAATTAAAAAGTGGTAGAAAGGCAGGTATACAGTCACAGGCAGACAGACAGACAGACAGGTAGACATTTAGATAGACAGGCAGATGGTTAGACAGACAGGCACAGCCTGGTGTTTTAGTAGTGGTTTGATGTTCTTTGAAGTCTGCTTAAAGTATGTTATCCACTGATATGGCTAATATAGCTACAACAGCTTGTCAGAATTAGTATAATATCCTGTCATGAGACTCTGTGAGTGCTAAAGATGCTTTACAGGAAGCCTACACCAGGAAGCAAGAAAAGAGTCTGCAAAATAATTCCTTGTTCTCCGATTAAAACCTCAAACACCTTGAACCGGGTTACTTAACTCAAACTTTAAACTACAATTCTGTTAGTTTCACTAGTTAGTAAATAATTTAGCTACCACTTGAAGTAAATAGTAGGTAGTGATTGAGATAATAGGGAATAAAACACAACCAGGCATGCTCTTATAGGAAAGATTCAACACTGAATTTCAGTATTCCTTTACTCTTGACACAGCAATTTACCAACAATTACAGTTTTTGAATTTAAGAACTTCATTTCATTAGAATTACTTAAATTGTTTTGGTGTCTCTGATATAATTTTTTGAGGCAGTGGTGGCACAACTGGTTAAGGCAATGGCGTAAGTTTGATTTTGACATTGGTGGGGACATAATTTAGTTGACATTGGTGGGACATAATTTATTTGACATTGGTGGGGACAACATTCCCCGTGTTTTGTGCATAAAACTGTTGTTATAAGAATACTTTCTTCCTCAAATACCGGTAGCCGGCAAAATCACGTTGCATATTGCTTCGTACAACGGAATATACAGTAACTGCAGCTGACCTAAACACATTAGCGAGAAAAACAAAGCCAATCAAACAGCGACGTGGGTTAGAGAGGCAGGAAAAAAAGGCAAAGGCCAATCCTTTTAGAGAGGTAAGTTACAGAGGCGGGATTCATTGCAGGGGGTAAATCTGTTAACCGTTTGTGTTCCACAAGTTGCGCTATTTTTTACAGAAAGCCGTAGAAAAATATTTTCATCTTATTTAATGATTCCTGGATAAATCTTAAATGAAATAAGTAAAAAAGCACAAGACACAGACGGATATCAGTGGTTATGTATAAATATATATAGGCTTGGTCGAATTATTGCTAGGGACAATTGAGTGTTCCCTGGATATTGGTAGGGACATGTCCCTACCGTCCCTACCCAAATCGACGCCCTTGGGTTAAGGCTCTGGGTTGTTGATCGGAGGATCGGGGTTCAAGGCCCAGCAGAGCCAAGCTGCCACTGCTGGGCCCTTGAGCAAGGCCCTCAACCCTCCCTGCTCCAGGGGCACTGTATCATAGTTGCCCCTGCACTCTGACAACAACCTCCTCAGTTGGGGCATGTGAAGAAAAGAATTGCACTGTGCTGTAATGTATATGTGGTGATAATAAAGGCTTCTACCCCCCCTCCATTCTGTATGTCAGTTCCTAATATCATTTCTCTCTCTTAAAATTAATAAAACCTTGGCCTAGTTTGTTGTGTTAGCAAGAAACTGGTATTCTCAAAATCCTCAGTCTTGAAGATTCTTTTGTGGCGGAAAACAGACTGTTACGAAGCTCTTCCAGGAATATTAAATAAACATCTCCTTACAGAAATCTTTCACAACAAGGAAAAGTCCCTGTGAACAAGTAGCAAGGATAACATAGTAATTATGTGTTCTGACTTACAGGCATCACTACGGTCCAAACCGTGCGGTTATAGAATATGAATGAACACCTTCTAACTAGTCAGGTTTGAGAATTCAGCAGCGCTTTGGTAAAGGGATGCAGGCAGTGTAAAGATAAATATTTTAGAATCATTCAAGCCCTCTTAAGACCATATGGACACTTTTTTTTTGCACAATATGAAGTGGCTCATTTTGTAGTTTTAGAGAGTTCACGCTCTCGAAGGAAAGAATGAGCTCTTCCTGAGCCCTGGGCATATCACTCAAACATAGCTCGTTATAAACCTCACACCCATTGCAGCTTTGTACTCACTTACAAATGAGCTCCTCTGTTAAAAGCTCATGCGGCATCCCCTCAGAGATGCATTCACTTTTTGGTGCAATTAAAGTTCAATAAGTTTAAAAATACTCTACAGTCAATTAGATGTTCAGAGAAAGTGTTGTGGAAGTATAGTACTGCTACCCACCTACACACAGCAAAATAATACAATTCCTTCTGGCAGGAAAGCACACAGGCACACAGGCACACACACACACACACACACACACACACACACACACACACACACACACACACACACGGAGACACACACTACATCCACTGATTCACCCAACAACAAAAAAAAGTAATATCAGAAAAATGAAGCACTCACTTTCAGTGGCACACAGCAGTGGATAAGACCATTAATGATGACTGAAATAATTATTTTCACACAGAGGGTATGCAGTGCATTGATGTTAATCACTCCTGGCTTTCTATTCACCTGCATTTTAACCAACACACTACAGAGCACATTAGAGTGTAAATGTATGTCTGTTTGCATTGTGTTGGTCCTCTCATTGTCTGTTGGGGTTGTATAGGTGACATAAAGGTCCTGTCAGGGAAAGAGCAGTTGTTGTTGTTGTTGTTGCTCCAAATAAATGTGTAAAATCGTGATGACAAAATACAAAGACATATAAAGTCCAGCTGTACAGAGGTTAGGGTAATTGTTTCAAGTATGGCACTATGCTTTAGTGAAACCAGACAGAACAACTTTCCCTATAAAACGAATCATTTAGCAAGCAATAAGCCTTTATATCAGATGACAGCTGAAAGACAGACACAATAGCGCTCCTCCGTCCAGTTTCTACGCATGCTGTCTCACTATATAACATCAGCCTAGATTTTTCTATGGTTGCATCAGACATCAGAATATCTGCTTGCCCTTGAAGATTTTAACATTTCTGTAGACTCACTGCTGAATAATTAATTTTCTCATCCAGATTAATAGATTCAGTCAAATGCACTGAATTTTCACCCAAACATTCACTAGGTTTAAAGGAATTTTTCTCCAACATGATATAATTTTCTCTAAAGCACTCTGCCTATAAGTAATATTGTTGTATCCTGTATAGATTTCTTTCTACATATATGATATACACTTTACTAGAAATATCTCACCCGCCAATCATTTTGTAGCAGTACAATGCATAAAATCATGCATATAAATGTCTTCAGTTAATGTTCACATCAAATGTTCTCAATGTGATCTTCGGCACTGTTACTCATCTGCCACAAGGATCAATGAGTTGTGTGTTCTGACATGCTTGTCTGCTAACCACGGATGAAAAAAATAGCTATTTCTGATACTGTAGCCCTTCCTTTAACCTTCAATCTTGAATCAGTGACTTTATTCTGACCTTTCTTACAGTCAACACATTTACACATGTAGAAGTGATACTTGTTGGATGTTTTCCAGTGTGTGTAAACTCTAGAGACTGTTGGTAAAACTCCCAGAAGATTAGCAGTTTTTGCACAACACAAATCACCCATCCTCTGGCACCAACCAACAAGCACGCTACAGTCAAAGTCCGGACTATCTCATTTTTTCCCATTTTATGATTGCCTGAGGCTCATGACCTGTACCTGCATAATTTGAAATATTGTGCTGCTGCCACATGATTAGATTTCTGATTAAATAATTACGCAAATGAACAGGTGTTCCTGTTAAAGTTTCTAGGGAGTGTTTGATTTGACAGCAAAAAATGTCAATTTTCATGAAATAAACTAAATATCTGCCTGGTTGACTTAAACAGAAGCACCTTTCATATCAGTACTGAACTAAAAATAAATCCTTTCAGAATGGTTCCCCTTGTTGATATTATTTAGAATGACCGTAAACAGATCATTTAGTCTATGATTAGCTCTGCTTCTCTGGGATCTCTTAAAGTAGGAGCTAAAAGTTTAAGCAATTGATATAAAAATACTTAGAATAGATCCCAATACAAAAATCAACAAAATAGACCTAGGAATGAACTCTTTCTTGGAGGATACAGCTAATAGAAATCCTGCTAAATGACCTTATTATTTCACCAATAGGTTCAAACTCCTACACATGCTTTATAAGGTTATTAGAGACAAGGTTTTGTCCTTTAAAGTCAAACACAAACACTACAACAAAACAGACCTTCAGTGAATAACCTGGCTCAGAGGGGGAGAAAAGTCACTGGAGAGGGCATCTAAGCACCTCTTTATCTACTATCTATTCTTTCATCATAGTACATAGGCAGCTCATCATCCTCCAGCAATGCTGTGTTGCTTGAAGGCTGTCATTAACACAGCACCAAACAAGCATGAGGAAAAAATAAGATGAAACCATTCACCTGAAAAATGATGTGCTTGAAGCTGATAACCATTTGCAGTCATGGAAAAGCAATATTAATTATCATACCTGATTGTTATTCTGTTTGAGAATGGAGGGCAAGCAGGCTGATGAGTGTGTCTCCTCACCAACACATCATTAGGTATCTGAGAAGCTGATCAGAACTATATGCATGACTGCTGTTCTGCTCACCCTCTCATACTAAACGCACAGGTAGAGTAACCACATCTCAGTGAGTTCATTACGCCGCTTTGGGTTTATCACATGCTTCAGCACCCAAATTCTAGAAGTTCAAAAACATACACAACCTTTTATTTTAACCTCAAAATAATTCAGAATCTGTCAGAAATCTCGCAATTTGAGGTTTAATTGAACACACCATGAACTACAAGTGTATAGATTACACGTATAGATAATTTATCATGTTGTAACTCAAGTGTCACTATTCTACATGCACAACCTTTAAAACTAACACTTATGACTGTAGACAATTTTAAATTTATTAACAAATATAAAGCATTTAAAATATCGCAACAGCCATAAATGGACAACAACAGATAAAGAACATGGCTAACAAACAGGGTTATATACACATAGAGAACGAATAACAAACAAGAAAAAGAACACATGACTAACAACAACCAATCAGAACATGACACATACAAATGCAGGAGAACATAAGGGCAAGGGAAGCAAGACATAAGAGTTATATCAAAACAGGCTAAGCACAATCAAATAGTATAGAAACTAGGTATACAGGAGCATAAAGACAAGTTTGGTTCCTAAATGTAAAAGAAATAAACCTGATGAAGTGAGTTTAACACAGCATATTCAATTTAGCACAGGTTTCAGACCAAATGCCCCACCTGACGCAACACTCCCTATTTTATCTGGGCTTGGGTGTATTTCCTAGCCAGAATTTTGGCCTGGGCCACAGCAATAAGAAGGCTAAAATTAACATAAGCCATTAACATTATTTTTATAATGTGAACACTGGTGGCTAATCAGAGCCATTGCTGTCTCCACTCACCCTCCAGAAGGAGAGGAGAGAGCCAAGGGAGGCCAGATGCCACATAGAGGTAACATAATCCAGCATTAACTTTCATTCTGTACTGTTCCCTTTTCCAGTAAGCCCTGTGGAAGATGATTCTACCCACGACGGGAAATGAGCCAGTGCAGCCGCCTGAAAGACGCTTCATTCCCAGGCCCAACCTCGCCTCTGCCATGCATCAGCCCCCTGGTCATCGCTTTGGCCACACTCAATCTACTACACTGCCATCATCCCTTAAGTTATGTATTCATTCCCTGTGCTCACTCACTTTTGCCTTTTTTTCCCCATGCTTTTCATGACAAACCTTCTAATATTATTTTTTCCCTCCTTTTTCTGGGTTATAAAATAAAGTGTTAAAATAAACTCACCCCTGCAGTCACACTGCGCTACAGCACTTATTTCCAGATTAGTTCTAAGAATGCATAGACACTTTATTGATTGCTGAAAAATTCAATGGCAGAATAGAGATGGTACAATACAAAATTGTTTCGTTTTAAATCATCCAAAAATTGAGAAAAACAAACAAATGTACACTGTAACAAATAGCTGAAATTCTTGTGATTTCTGTAAAGTAAAAGGCAACCTTCAGTAGTGTGTACCCTAGAGAGAAGTTGATGTTAAATGCGGAGAATAGCTGAGTTTTTTGTTTACAATTTTTTTGTGTGTGTTTCATAACATAATATCCTTAGCCAATGAGTAAATAACTAGATTTTTGTTAATTTGGTCAGATGACAAACGAAAGCACGTTTATATATTATTTATATTATTGTTATATTATTTATATTATTGTTATATTATTTAATATTTGGGAGGTCGTCAGAGACCTCTCATGGTGGCATTCCTTCCCTCTAGCTGTGGACAGCAGGCACAACAATGTACACAACCAAAGATGGGACAGCAGACCAAGTTCACAGTAGGGAGACACAACGTCAAGTGTGAGCCATTGGTGGACCCCCTGGAAGGTGTCGATACCACCATTGTACATCCAATTGAGACTTATGAAACAATTTGTCACAGATCTAAGCTGTCTGAGGCAAAGGTCTTTGATGGGCCACAAGTGAAGATCATGGAGTGTAAGAAATTCTTCAAGAAGCACACTGGAAGGAGAAAGAGGTTGGAAAAGCTTTGTCACAATGGTTCAGGACTTCCTGTGCAATCAAGCGAAACATTTGTTGAGCTTGTTGAGACTCTGGTGAAGACCATTTGTCTCTCAAAATAAATAACCTTGTTGCTCTTTTTGATCAATTCAAGGAGAACTTTGGAGTGTATTACCTGCACAACCCAATAACAAAATTTGCATTGCATAGTGTCATCAAAGAGCTATCAAAAAAGTTTACATTTAAAAATCAGAATTTAGGTGCTTGTGAATTTGAATATGAGCATTTTATAGAATTCATTTGTCAATTGAAAACCCATTTACAGAATGGCAGAAAAATAGTTTGTTCTTTAAAAAGGGTGTAATAAAACAGTTACTGTGAAGTCCACATTTGCCTTCCATATATCAAAAGCACACAGAAAATGCTCACTTGAGCAGTTGCATGAAGCAGTGCTGATAAGCCTATGTAAAAATAATAGGGCTTCTCATAGTCTTGTCACACCTTCAACTGAGAGTAACCCCAAAGACCGAGTGTGTGAGTGAGTAGATGAGATCTCACATGTACTTAATGTGCATGATCTTTTCTTTAAGAATTATTTAAAATTCAGATACAGCTGTCGTTGCCAGACAATTATTGAAGAATTCCAAATAATTCATGACCTTGGATGGGCCCAGGTATTTGCTAAGTTCTCACATTACTTAAAATTAATAACTCTACAATAAAAAGTTATCATGGTCTTTGTAAGCTTTGTTATAGGCTTTAATAAACAGATCAGCCACTGATACCTGTGGTAAATATGCTTTAGCTCTCTTAATAAAAAGCCTTTTTTCTTTAGGCTTAAATGACACTGGAATAGAGTGTTTTTGCCAAAAATCTACCCTTAAAAGAAACACTTATCAGTTAAACAGCTTTATGACTAAATCAATCTTGTGTAAAAAGAAAAAAAGAAAAAAAAAAGAAAAGAAAAAAAGCTGATATTATGGAAGATTTGCAGGCTAAACGTTTCAGACTGAAGGATCATCTTTGTCCTGTGCCATCAAGAGCTAATGGGATCAAGGAAAAACAAAAGGTGCTTGCTGTTTATCTAACACTAGGTGATGTCTACTTTATTACTGATCAGATATTGATCACATACAACTGTGCAAGGAACAAGAGTTATTATTGGAACAAGAAGCAGTTCTTAGTTGGTTGGTTGGTTGAACAAGTTTTAGCATGTAAACATGTTTGTTTGCTAAATCTGGAACACTGAACTATACAGATAAAAAATATACAACGCATCCACGTTAGCTGCCTAGCTTGTTTCTGACAAAACAGGAACTTGGAGGCATCAGTTCTACCACTTTGTGTCTGTCAAACTTGCCGAGGTTGTCAACAATGACACAATTCTGACTGATGAATTGCTGCTTAGAATTTAATTTTATAGTTTACATAAACTTTATCAGACTTTTCAAACCTGTATCAATTCCATTGATCATTAACTCTGAGTTGATATTGAGAAATTTCCCCATTGTGGGACAAATAAAGTTATATCTCTCTATTTGAACCTTTGTTACTATTAGCTAAGTCTTGATGTACTCCAGTATCCAGAAACTCCAGTGTCGGTTTAAGTTTTGTAATCAAATCAAACAGAGTTTGGGAGAAGAGCAGGCTGTAGGAAGTTTGTAGGATGTTTTTCCTTTGTATTGGTATGAGCATTTAAATAATGACTTTAATTATCTTGATTAGAACATTTTAAAAATCGCATTAAACCATTCACTCGAATTAACTGAATTCATATTGAACATATTGTCACATCCGTGCTCTCATCAATACGTTTGGACATTAAGATTTGAAAGCCAACATACTGTACATATTTCAAACAGTGTGCTTAAAAATTGCACATTCTTTTAAAAAAAAAAACTAGCTTCAGCTTTTTCAAGCATACTTAGGTGCTGGCAACATGTTTTCTCCTCTGATTCAGTTGGAGAAGGGAAATATATATATATATTTTGCAGTGACTACAATGACAAAACCAAAATGGCATGTTCTCTGTTTGATTTCACATCTAACAATACAACTGTTGCTAATGGAATAACTATGAAAGGCACAAAATACATAAAATGAATATTTCTAGTCATAGGAAAGGATGTGGATGAATTGCTGTTTGGAGAAATCAAGCTGATCTTGATCCAATGTGATTCTCAGTTGCGTTTTGTTTGGAGAGAGGCATCAGGCTGTTTATTTCAGACTGTCTACTCACTGAAAGCCTTAGCAGAGAACTGTACTTTAATTTGCCTTAGGCAAGAAGATCTCAATTATTACGCACTGCCAGCATGCAAGATGTACAATTTATCGGTGAGAAATATCCATCACTCATCTCCACATTTGTAAAACCATGTCCTTTGATTGTAGAGGTAATAACAGAGGCAATATTAATAGTTTTAACAATTGTGCCTGAACAAAACCTGTCATCCAGACTGAAGAAACTTTTAAGCATGGGCGTGGAAGGCAAACCTGCCCTGAAATCTTTCCAAGACTTTCACAGCCTTCTTCCACCTTAGAAATATTGCCAAGTGTGGTTGGATTGATGTCGATAAGACAGCTGTAAAAGAGTTGAAAAGAAAGTTGAGATGAATGCCAATGTTTGCACTCTTCTAATTCAGTGCACTTTAAATGTCAGTATAAGTGTTCTACAACTGAGAGTTGTAGTAAGTTTTAAAACTGAGATTATCGTGTGTATTTTATGCTTTAATGACAATTCACTTGTGTAATAAGGATTACAGTGCATTCCTTCCAAAGTCAAGATTTTATGTCTAGTATTAAGAAGTATTGTTCTTAAAGGTTACTATTGTAACCTTTATAGGCAATGTTTAGTTATAGACAATATTTAATGTTGCTGATTCAGTCTGTTAAAATAGTCTTTTAAGCTATTAATGGTTAAAATGTAGTCCTAGAATCGTGAAAGTTATTCAATTCCAATCTCACTACAACCTGGCACCTTCAGAAGCTATAGTTGTGTTCAAAATAATCTCTGCAAGCCATTAGATGGGCAGTCGATTTTCATTTCCCATTTGGCTAAACATAAATTACACCTCTATTCGAAAAATACACCAAAAGGTTTAAGAAATTGCTTAGAAATACAAAGTCAAAACTGGGTAGATGTAGGATAACAATCTAATCCACTAGGTTCAAATGTTTAACACAACACTGTTAATTGCTCCAGATCTGCTTCCAATGTTGAAAACTGCATAAATTATCAAGCATTTTCCACTTGAACACACCATAAAATTGGAGTGCATGGATTTCATTTTATCAAGCAACTGTGTAATGATTACTGCACATATAAAATCTGTTACAATGGATCCATATTAAATGTCTGTTAAAATACATATGCAATTAAAGTAATACAATCTGGGAGTAATCATGGTTACGAAGTCAGCCTCTTAAAATGCAGACTTACAGTATATACAATCCTCTTATAATGATACACATGCCCCTGGTAGTTACATAGCAATTACTGAATAACTATTATAGATTATCACTAACCTGGTTCTTTTTGTACTATTGCTGATATTAGTGTTGTTTCATATATATCATGCTGCTGTCAGACATTTTCAATTTTTGTACATGGACAAGTCTCCGACACAGTCCTTTTGTGTTTTGCACATTTTTCTAAAATGCCTAGTCCTACATTTACTGTATATCATGCTGCTGCCATTCTTTTTGTATTCGTTGTGACAATACTTGACACTACATTTGTATTATCGGTGTCACCGATATATTGGCATATATCTCAGCCAGTCTTACCTTTCTCAATCCTAAACTTTAAAATGAGTAATATAATAATAAACTCAGAGTTTCAGGGGTTAGTATTTAGTAGGTGTGTTGGAAAGTATAAAGTTAAGAGTTCTTGAAACCACCAGAGAGCCTGTATCATGTCCTTGAGCAAGACCCATGGCAGCTCAGGTACATACTACATTTGCACTCTGTCGCATATTTGTTGAAAAATGTCTGTCAAATAAAAAAAATTCTGTGGATTTAGAAAAACACATATTTACCATTAACATTAAATATGAGCAGAGATACAGGGGGTTATATGGCCTCGGGTCAGGATCGTTTGCTGATCTCAAGTCGTGACTTGTGCTCTGCTCTGTGTGTGAGGTGATTTAGGTGAGACAGTCCGAGGCATTTGCGAAATCCTATTCAAAAGCCTTATGAGTGCAGAATTTAATAACACACGCAATTACCAATGTAATAAGTAGGTAATAGGTTGTTTTCCTCCTAAAAATGCTAATGCAGTAATATTACTATTCTGTAGTACACCTCTATTAGAGGAGGTTGAAAAAAAGGACTGGATACAATTCATTCATTGCAGCAAAAAGGAAATCGAAAAGTTTTAAATTTAAGAGCCACAAATGTGGGAATGAAATGGACTGTTTTTTTTTGGATAATAACATGCAATTTAAACTCTTTTTTTTTTTGGCAAAATGGCGAAGCTTTATTGCATTGGGAAACGCAAAATAATATGGATTTAGGGGGAAAAGGGCTGTCATCTCTTAAAAGAAAAAAGATTACCTGTTAGGACTCAGCCCGGACTTTGGCCATGTGCGTTTTGTTTATGTTCCTCGTCACGTGTCTATTTACTAATACTTTTGTCTATTTAACTGTGCACAAGGCAACGCGGAATCTACTGTTGTTTTGTCCTGTTTCTAGTCCGTGTCATGTTTCGTGTCCTTTTGTTATTAAACCCCATTTATTTGGCTATCCTGCATTTGGGTCCGTTTTATTCCCGCGCTCATAGCAGAAGATTCCACCGCACCAAGACCCAGCAGGACAACTGTAACCTGGACCGGCCAATTGGGAGCCTTTTTTTTTTTCTCTTATTGGATTTTTTTCCCCTGGACTTCGCGGTTTTGGTGACATCGGTCCGCATTGTTTTGGTTTTTTGGTGTCCTGTGACATCGCCCCCCTTTTGGTGGGCATTGTTTCACATTTGGTTTCCATGGAGGACGCCGCCCCACTTCCTGTCCATGGGGGGTGTTGCAGGCCCAGGTTTTGCCCCTATAGATTTGTTTTGTTCAGTGGAGGAATTTTACTTTTTTTTCCCCCACCCTCCCTGCCCCCGTTCCTGGTGTCTGAGAGGTGGGACTGGCTGCGGTGCGTCGGGGGTAGCGCCCAGCCCCTTTGCTCGGCCGTGGGCGTTGCTTGGCCCTTCAGCTCGGCCGTGGGCGTCACTCGGTCCTTCAGCTCGGCCGTGGGCGTCGCTCGGCCCTTCAGCTCGGCCGTGGGCGTCGCTCGGCCCTCTCTGGCTGCGCTGCCGTGGTCCTTGCTCCCCCCACCTGCCTTCGCCGTGGTCCTTGCTCCCCCCACCTGCCTTCGCCGTGGTGCTTGTTCCCCCCACCTGCCTTCGCCGTGGTCCTTGCTCCCCCCCACCTGCCTTCACTGTGTGCCTTGCTCCCCCCACCTGCCTTCGCCGTGTGCCTTACTCCCCCCACATGTCTTCGCCGTGGTCCTTGCTCCCCCCACATGCCTTCGCCGTGGTCCTTGCTCCCCCTTTATGCCTTCGCTGTGGTCCTCGCGCCCCTCCTTCTACCTTGCCGTGCGCCTCGCCCCGCCTCGCCTCCTAGGCTTTGTCAGGATTTGCCGCTTCGGGAGCTGTGCCTTGGGGGGGTACTGTTAGGACTCAGCCCGGAATTTGGCCATGTGCGTTTTGTTTATGTTCCTCGTCACGTGTCTGCCCCGCCTTTGTCTGCTCCTCCCATCTCAACACACCTGTTTCCCATTGTCATTACCTTTTGTCTATTTAAGTGTGCTGCGTTGCCTTGTGCCTTGTGTTGTTTTGTCCTGTTGTCCTGTCTCTAGTCCGTATAATGTTGTGTCTTTTTGTTATTAAACCCCGTTTATTTGGCTATACTGCATTTGGGTCTGTTTTATTCCCATGTTCCTGACATTACCCTTTTACTTCAACAGTTTATCAAACGTATTTCAATCAAACTTTGGCTTTAAAAATAGCTTATGAGCAAATAAGACATGGTACAGTGTATATAAACATTGTCACATATGCAAAAAAACTGATACATAAATATTACTTCATCACATCACAATGCTGTTTACACAAGTAGTGCATATTAACTGAATATAATCAAGTCTTTTTAGCTTTCCTACATTATTCATAATTCAACCTAAATCATTTATGTGTATCAGCCTGAGTTAGATGAATGCACTGTGCTGCCAAGTGGGAAAAGAAACTCCATATGCTCACATATATTGGCATTTAGTAGCATCATCATCATGCATTACACATAGAAAGGTATTTCTTTTCTATATGTATTAGGTTGGTTTCCTGGAAAGACCTATTTAAACATTGCAAGATTTTTTTGCTCATTTAGCATTAATTAAAACATTTGTTTGTGGAAAGCCCCAGAGAACATATAAGTTAAACAAACACTACTATGAAAACCAACCATCTGGGTTTTGAAAAGTATTATCTGGATTTGGTTATAAAAATGAGTTCAAGTTATAACATGGTGCAGTCCAATCATTATATCCATCCATCTTTTCATCCATCCATTTCTGTATGATTTAGGGCACAAGGCAGGGTACACCCTGGACAGGATGCCAGTTTACAATCGCACACACACTCATACACCTGTTCACACACTACTGACAATTTAGAGATGCCAATCAGGAGACCGGGGGTGCCCAGAGGGGGACCTGCGGCATTGAGAGAACACACAAAGTAGCAGAGGTGGGAATCAAACCCCAACCATGGACGTGTAAGGCAAATGTGCTAGCCACCAAGAATATAGCATGCTGCTTACAGGAGGTTGTCCAAAAAAGGTCCTTGACTGAGTAAGCATCTAAAGACTACTTAGGAGGACAGACGTATTTTGGCTAGGATTCTGTTTTTTAATAATGGATCAAATAGAGTAGGTGTGTGTGATGTTCCAGGTTTTTTGAAAACTATATCGAACAAATCCTAACCTCCTCCTTCAATATTACGTGCTGTTCTGTGTAGATTCTTCACATAAGTAGTTAATGATGAGCAATGAGATGAGATTCCTGGCATTAAAGTACAATGTAGAACACTGTAAGTAAATTTATCACTGCCTGCTCAGTCATAGATAAACAGAAAGAAATAATACCTAAATGTCATTCTGCTATTTTTAGCTCTACTTTATAATGACAATACTGTCCGCCCAAACAATCCAGGTGTGTAGATATTGATACAAAGCAAAATACTTGAAAATGAGTCATTCATGAATAGATGTGACCTTTTTATCACTGATGGTTAAACTGTGACTGTGATACAGAAATTATACATGCTAGAAATAATAACGTGCCAGATGACTATATTAGTTGTGGCTTGCCTGATACTTCACATTGTTAGTATGCTTTGCAGGCTACCAGATAAATATATCTTTTACATGTAATAAGAGTTGAGACAAATTCAACATTCTTGACTTTTTCTTAACATACAAGAGGTGGGATTTTATTGCCAAGAGCAAGCAAGCTTTGATTACTAAAAAAAAAAAAAACAGACATTAGTGTTTAGTCTTATATCATGAACTGTTTAAAAGCCAGTATAAGCTAAAAGTCATGTTCATCTAAAGAGACAATGGTGGAAGAACAAGAGTTCAGATGATGATTTTTAGGTCTGACCTTGAGCAAGAATTTTTTGATTTATGATCAGAATAATCAGATGACCCTGAAAAGGCCAGACGCATGCACACATATCCAAACAAGACGCAATCCTCCAGACACATGTTGAAAGAAAACTACAAATCTAGAGCCGTTCATTTTTCTTATGTGATCAGTAATTTAAAGAGAGAGAGGGTGGTGGAGAGGAAGAGGGAAGTTTGCCGAGTGTCATATGGGTTTCTTCACTCCGTATTGAGTTTCCTGGGTGGGATTAGTGTAATGCGGGGCTTAGGGCGAGCATCCAGAGCCTTTCTAGGATCAAACTTGATTTAATTGCTTTTCTCTGAAAGTTGAAGCTGGCAGTTTGTGCATGGCTGCCTCATCCCTCCAAAAATGCACCACGACCGTTCAGCCGTTCATCTTTTTGTTTGTTTGACAGTCATCATTTTATAAAGTTTTCACTACGCATCATATTTCCAGGCTTTGTAGTAAATCTGGATGCAAGTTAGAATCCATTAGTTCGCCAAATGTTAAATATCCACCCCACCTCAATGGGGAGTTTAAAAATGCATTGAATAGAATGTAAGGTCACTCAATGGATTGTCAAATTATGTTAACGAGAAGAAAAAAAACAACTGCCACTTTAATAATTCAAGGCCTTCTCTCCCGTGGAGAATAAGACAGTGACACATGCTGTGAAAGGAACTCAACTGAGAAACGAGGGACAAGGAAAACGCATCCGCAAGCAGAGCCTCCCTTGAAAACAGGGATAGAGAATATTCTAGTACAGTCTTTCAGCCCCATCCTAAGTCAAATGCTGGTCATGAACTGCTGATGCTGGCCACTTTTTATCACACTCAATTACGTTTAATGTCTACAAGAAGTCATGCACTACAAACACACTAAGCATGACTTAAACACTCAGCAGTGTTCAACTTTCCCAGTGTGTTTAGAGGTGCACAGCTGCCAAAATCCTGCCTCTCCCCTTATAATTATTACTCTATAACCCAGCCTGAGCTCTCAAATATTACATTAAACCACAGGGTATATGGAGAAAATTATGTCTAGGGCATTAAGTGCTTGGACATTTTAATGAGCGAACTACATTATTTTCATAAATTGTGAACTACATTTTTTAGTTATTAACTCTAATCTTGACCCGAAGCTATAGATGATTTAAAATAATAAGCTCCACCTCATTTATTAGAACAAGGAAGAATAATGTTTCTCACATATTTCCAGTGAAAGTAAGTCAACTAAAGTAGACTTTGTAGTAGAATCTTTGATTCTAATGCAGAGCCATGTGCCTTACTACTACAGTATATGTAACATGACCTGTATGGCACCTCCAAAGATGCATTTATTTGGGTAGAAATAACAGAGTCGCTAGTGGAAAACACACACACACACACACACACACACACACACACACACACACACACACACACACACACACACACACACACACACACACACACATACACACCTGTCATGCCACAGCCTACAGAACACACACTGAACCTTATTCAAAACAAGTCAGATGCACAAAAACAATGTGCTGAGGTCCTGGACACTGTATAGCAGCAGTTCTCAAACTTTCTGCAGCCAAAGTCCCTTCTAATTTTTTTTATTTTACAGACATTTTCCAACAGCTTAAGTATGTGTACAATAAAATGTAATTGAGCCACAGAGATCTTTTTTATTTTTGAACTTTCCACACATAATTGCATTTACATTTATTCATTTAACGATGGTTTTATCCAAGAAACATTCAAATGAGGACAAACAAACAAAAGGTTTTATTCAACTAGTCATTAGATTCGTTGATAAATGTTGAGTTTTACCACTGGAACAAAAGCATGGACCTTCTAACAATGTTTCACTGCCTATGAGTTCTCTGGATATGGGCAAAAAAATCCTAGTAGAAACATTTAGAAACAAAATACACAAAAATAGTAAACAACATGTATTTTAGACTCAATGGGTCAGTGATCTGTTTTTGAATTTGGTAGTAGGAAGTCTGTCATACCTTTCAGCTAAAGTCACTGTTTATTTTGGGCTTCAAGACAACACCTAAATGTGCATTCTGTGAATTCACCCATGTCTGAGAAACCTAAGAGCCACAGCGGTTGGACCTGTTATTTGTCTTTGATTTTAGGTCAGGTTTCCACCTGGCTATCTGCCTGATCTGCCTAACTCAGAAAAGGCCAGAGGAAGTAAAAATCTTGTTTAGTCTCACTGAGTTATCAGTCCATACACCAGACTGTGTGTGGGCTTGACATTGTCTGAATGATGGAAGGTGGTAAGACAATATGCTAAAGCAGACAGGCAGAAAGGAGTGTGCACAGGGTGTAACATAATACCCCTGTTAGTCCTGCCATGGTGGTTCTAAACACCACCCGTGTTGAAAACAGAATGTTTTCAGTTCCATTCATCCATTATTTTCTGTACAACTTATCCTACACAGGGTCATAGGGAGCTACAGAAGGACACACACACACAAATATGTACACATTCACATGATATGGACAATTTAGACATGACTCATGTCTTTTGACTGGATGAGTCCAGGAAACTAGAGTACCCATAAGGAACCTTAGCAACATGATGAAAACAATGCAAATTCATCATCATTCATCATATCAATTTATCATCATTCATCATCTAACTTTCTCATGTTTTACACAAAAAGATATAGTAAAAATATAAATGATGTACAAGTGTACATAAGGATTGTGACTAACTGCAACTGTTTGTATCTGTGTAGTGCTACAAATATCTGAATTTATATTTAGAGCAGAAGTGGTATGGTCTAGGTCATAGTTTTTTGGAGAGCCAAGTAGATATATGCTGTGTTTTTCACACCATGTGGTCTATGTAGGCTATGTGTAGCGGCAACTATGCCGGGACACGGTAGATTTAAAAAGAAAATGTTAAACACAATCAAAACAGTGAGAGCAAACAGTGCAAACTTCCCTGTCAGTGATAAAAACAACAGACACGTTGCTGCACTGAATCTATGACCAGCAGGACACGTGGACCTGCATCACTCCTGGAAGATTAAGGCTAGATGAAATCTGCTGCTCAAAATAGGCAGAAGACAAATACAATCATACATACAAACAAACAAAAAAAGTGCACATCCAATTCATATCTGTATTTCTATCCATTTTAAGCACATTGTCCGCTCAATCCAAATTATTCACTCTTATTTGGTTTCATCCCCAGTGTGCATGAAAGACGATACAGGGATTCTGTACACAGTGAAGAGAAATGTTCTTCTCAATATGTTTTCTTTGACAGAAAAAAGATTGCAGTAATATTTGTTTTGACATTCGATACAGCTAAAATGTTTTATAAGTTTATAAAATGTTCGAATACGCCAGCTTACCTATGTCAGTTTGGAAGGCAAACAGATAAACCTGCTTTGTTAAAATGGTAGTATTCCAAAAGAAAATGAAGGTCTGAGCACAAAAACCAACGTTGAATAAAAGCTAGATGAGTTGACAGTGTGTAAAAATAAGTGTGTGTTTGTGTGTTATATTATAAATGCACTGAAAATAGCAAAGCACTCCATTTGTGCAATGAAAATGGTTCCATATGGAACACCACTGAATGATTGAATTGCTTATCGCTTGAGATCACAAACACACTGAACACTTCAGCTAAAATTCATATTCATCATGTCTGTGATCGTAAAATAAAATAAAAAGCAGCTGTGACTGATGCAAGTCCCAACATACAAAACTAACCAGCTACAACACATGTGTCTTTAAAACTTTAGTGTATATCTGGGAATTAATATAACATTTAACTTTTCAAACAAATAACAATAAAACACCATGGCTGCATCCAGAGTTTGGCCGAAAAGTGAAACAGTGGACAATTATATAGGTAATGCAGCACAAAAGGTGTGTTTACTGATTATAGCCATCACAGAGCTGTATTTAACCGTGACTTGCTATAAATGACTCCCAACAGGGTGTGATGCTGCCTGAAGCTGTAAAATGGTTCAAGCAGCATTTATTCAAAAGAAAGAAAAAAACACAGCCTGAATAGAAAAGTGATGTATATCTTTGTGCCTTATAATATATTATGAATTTATACCACTAGGTTCGAGATTAATGGCAGTACTGAAAAATAATGTGAAGGCATAGACATCATAAAAAGAATTCCTGTTTTATAGTAGAACTAAATATTTTGGCTCAGCGCTGATTTGGCATTCTCCTTGTCATGCTGCTTTAGTAGCCCATAAGCATGAAAGATCAGTGATACAAATGATAGACAAGAATCAATTGTCCCATGCTTTTATGATTTATTTACTGAGGCATAAAAGTCAAGACTGATCATAAGTCTAAGTCTGCTGACAATCAGAGCCTGAGAAAGCACAGTGTGTGGTGCAGCTACAACAGAATCCTCAGTAATGCTCCCTGCAAGCAACATAAAGAAACCCTGAGTACAGCTTCACTTACAATCTTGGCCTCCTCTTCAGTCCACTAGCCTTTAATTAATTATTGATTGGCTAACTTCTAACAGACCTCCTGTTGCAGAACAACACTATATACAGTATGGGAATACTGCGTTATAACTTTTAGGAGAACTTTTATCAGAGTCTGCAAGGACAGTGGACTTTAAAGCATGTTTCATGTACCGCTTGTATTACAGATGAGAGAAATAATGAATTTTTCATAAAGAATCAGTATTCTGGATCTTAGAGGAATTAATCCCATTCAGTGTGATGGCTAGGGTTCAATCTGCAGCTCATGGGGAAAAGGTTAGAACATGCTCCTGAAATGGATCATGACCTTTAGAAATCCAATTCAGCAAGCACTAATGATATAGTTTGCTACATCAATAAAGACCTTCAAAGAAGAAAAGGTATAAAGACAACAACAGATTATAACAGGCATGTTCTACCTTCATAATTTCTGAGGAAGTCCTGATGCTGATTCAGCAAGACAATTATCACTACTGAAAAAAAGGATGGTTTTTTAATTGCTTAAAAAGGTACCTGGTGGTCAAGGGGCAGGATCCTGGAGGGTTGCGTCAGGAAGTCCATCTGGTGTAAAACCTGTGCCAATACCAAAATATGAGGATTGGATGATCCACTCTGGCGACCCTGAATAGGGAGTAGCTGAAGGCCAACAACAACAAATTGTAAATCACTTAAAGACCAAGGAGTTTGTTGTGTACTGTACCATGCATACAATGCACCTATCACAGGTTTCCTTTATCACAGGTTTTACGTTCACACCAAAATGCACACCACAAAATATTCAGAATTTACACATCATCCTTTAATATTCTCTGATCAATAATGCCATCTAGGGAATATAATATTGTTTTTTTCTATCACTAATAGTATGATGTTTAATAAAATAATATTAATTAAAAAAGTTCTCTTGCTGAATCACTTGCAGGATTCGATCCTGAGCTCAGGTTACTGCCTCTATGCAGTTTCTACTGAATTCATGCCAGTAGGTAGATTGATTACTCTAAATTGCCACTAGGTGGGAAGGTGTGTGTATGGGTCTTGCGATTTACTGGAGTCCCATCCAGGGTGTATTTCAGCCCTACACATAGTGTTCCTAGGGTAGGCTTTAAATCCAGCACAACCCAGACTAAGATAAAGCATTTAATAAAGATGAATGAATGAATGAATCAGTCAATCAATCAATCAATCATTGAAACCAGCATGGCACAAGAGTGGAATAAACAGAGTGGATATAAGCAGGCTATATGACTATAAAGGTAAAAGGTGATAACAGTTCATGGGGATTCAGCTGGATCTAAAATGCCTGCTATAGTTAATACACAATATAGTATGATTTTTTTCTAGAACTGAATAGTCCAGTATTACTGAGACAGAATTCAACTTTTCTATCCCTGTACAGCCTCCAACAAATTTACTTGGCCCATTATAATTCAATTTAAATCTTACAATGTCTACAAGTGAGTCAGCAAGTTTAGCCATGAAAAATGGCAAGAAATAAATGAGAGAGCAGAAGTTCAATTGTAAGGTGTCATGCTGATTTAGCAGAAAATTTTAAGCAAATAATAAAAAAAACTTAACAATCGAGTTATATGATTATGCATGCATCTTAGCTACTGTAGTAGCCATCTTAGCTGTAATAGCTATCCAAGTTATTCTTTAAAATCAATTTCCATAATATAGTGAAAATTGCCTGAAGAAATATACATGCACTTTTTTGTAGTTACATTTTTTTTCTTTTTGTAAATCTGTATTTTTATGCTGAATAGCTAAAAGTTTATACACAAAATATTAAGGAATAGAGAATGCAATGTTTTGCACATGATACCAGGTTGCCTGCTAGCAAACCAAGAGTGGGTTAACACAACTTAATTCAATCGTGTGTTTGGAAATGTTAGGCTTTGTCTGTATGCTTTGTGAAAATCATGTGAAATCAATTTGATAAATAAAACAGGCAAGACACAGAACTATTCTGCATATAAGTGCATTAAATATCAGTGTTTAATACAATATCAAGTGAACACATTTCTGCTGCTAGCATCCAAATAACCATTCAGATTTTCATATATATACAGTACTGTGCAAAAGTTTCAGGCAGGTGTGAAAAAATGCTGTAAACAAAGAATTCTTTCAAAAATAGAAGTGTTAAACATTTATTTTCATAAATGAACAAAATGCAGTGAATGAACAAAAGAGAAATCAATATTTGGTGAGATCAAGCTTTGCCTTCAAAACAGCAGCAATTCTTCTAGGTACACTTGCACACAGTTTTTGAAGGAACTCGGCTGGTAGGTTGTTCCAAACGTCTTGGAGATCTAACCACAGATCTTCTGTGGATGTAGGCTTTCTCACATCCTTCTGTCTCTTCATGTAATCCCAGACACACTCGATGATGTTGAGATCAGGGCTCTGTGGTGGCCATGCCATCACTTCCAGTACTTCCTGTTATTTTTTACACTGAAGATAGTTCTTAATGACTTTGGCTGTATGTTTGGGGTTGTTGTCCTGCTGCAGAATAAATTTGGGGCCAATCGTACGCCTGTATTTTTCAGCATTGAGAACACCATTAACCCTGACCAAATCTCCAACTCCATTTGCAGAAATGCAGCCCCAAATGTTCAAGAAACCTCCACCATACTTCACTGTTGCCTGCAGACACTCATTATTGTATCGCTCTCCAGCCCTTTGACGAACAAGCTGCTTTCTGTTACAGCCAAATATTTAAAACTTTGACTCATCAGTCCAGAGCACCTGCTGCCATTTTTCTGCACCCCAGTTCATATGTTTTTGTGCATCCTTGAGTCGCTTGGCCTTGTTCCCACGTCGGAGGTATGGCTTTTTGCCTGCAGGTCTTCCATGAAGACCACTTCTGGCCAGACCTCTCTGGACAGTAGATGGGTGTACCTGGGTCACACTGGTTTCTGTCAGTTCTGAGCTGATGGCAATGCTGGACATCTTACGATTCCGAAGGGTAATAAGCTTGATGTGTCTTTTATCTGCTTCGTCTACAATCCTCCACGTTGCCCGTTTCTTTTATGCTTCTTCAAAAGAGCTTGAACAGCACATCTTGAAACCCCAGTCTGCTTTGAAATCTTTGTCTGGGAGAGACCTTGTTGAGTGTCTTGTTGCTGTGCTCAATCTTGCCATCACATGAAACTGTCTTTCACAACCTCACCTTGGTAGCAGAGTTTGGCTGTTCCTCACCCAGATTTATGCCTCCTACACAGCTGTTTCTGTTTCAGTTCATGACTGGGTTTCAACCTACGTGTGACCTTGATGATCATTAGCACCTGTGTGGTATAATTGGTTGATCATACGCCTGACTATAATACTACAAAATCCATGACTTTCTGCAAGTGTACATATTGATGCTGGTTTGAAGGCAAAAGGTAGTAACACCAAATATGGATTTGATTTAGATTTTTCTTTTCACTTTGCATTTTGTAAATTGGCAGAAATAAACACTCATTATTTATATTTCTGAAAGCATTCTTTGTTTACAGCATTTTTTTTACACCTGCCTGAAACTTTTTGCACAGTATTGTATATATATTAGATGTGTGCATCAGTGCTAGGTTCCTGCGGGATCAGGCCAAGATTGGACATTGGCAGATTTAAGAGAAATCCTTGGGGCTTTTCCTCAGCTGAGTGAAGCATTGCAAAATAGTGCATTATTTGAAATCAGTGTTGCAAACAAATCTAAAATGTGAAACAAAGGCAGTTAAAAAAAAAACTACCAAAAAGGTCAGAATAAAAGAGAACGAGAGCAAAGTCAAAAACTCTGAGTGAATAAGTGTGATTAAAAAGCAGTCTTATATATGAAGTGTTGTTTACTTTTCACAGTATGTTACAGCCAATCCATTTTATGTCACGTTGCGAATGCAGAAAGCAAGTCGAAAAGGGCAGATTCACCTCCTACAAAAACTCTAGCAATGGATTAACTTGGTCTAAAAAAAACTCTCATTCTCTAGCAACTTCACTGCAATTACTAGCAACAAAAAAGTTTGCAAAAAGATTGTTTAAAAAAAATAATTATTGAATCATTATCTACAGTGAGGAATAACTGAGAGCAACATGCTGGATTAAGCTTTAAAAATTGTGTAGTTAAATAAAATATAACCCTATCAACAATTTGACATTAAAGATAGTAAACATATGAACCATAGGAAATATATTTTCCACACAACTTCATGCCTTTTCTTCAAGTCACTTCCTTTGGTGCCACAGTATTTATGTCCATTATTTTACACATTTGACACATACTTTTACAATTTCTAAATAATTGCTGCTTGTTTAATGAATTCTCCTACTGAACACAGCATCTAGAAAGTGTCAGATGTGGAACTGAATTCTTTAAAAAGGTAGCACTCTAGAGACCAGTTACACAGAACTTGGATACTGCATATTGGTCAAATTAACATATTTCGAGCAATACAGCCAGCATTGGAGCAGAAACTTGAAACAGTTTTGCAGTGATGTAAGACCAAAATAGAGTACTTTTGAAAGGGCTAATTTTTGCTCCAATTTCTCCCAATTAGCTTCATCTTTCAAGCTACTAGTGACAAATACAATGATGAAATGCCAGCGAATCCTGGTAGCATAAGCTATAATATTTAGTCATTGCTGAAAATGTAAGTCCTCAAGTAGATACATCATGGGACATTTATATTAAGGGCATGATTTGAGAGGGTTAATGAAAAGTGATAGAAAAACTCAGCCAAACTAATTAAACATGCTCTTTAAAAAGCACAAGCTTTCTGAACAGAAACCTATCTTCTCTAATGAAAGGCCCCCGTGTATAAAATGTGAGTCACAGAAACAGTTATAACAGTTGCCTAGAGCATTTATAGCACTCTAACAGTATGCTCAGTATGTTATGCCTTTGGTTTAGTCACGGTTGAATTTTTTTTTTTTTTGTAATTTCATCCTTTGCAGTTATACTGGCATTCATGTTGTAGCAGTTCAAATGTGTCTTATGAAAGTATAATGTATAAAAGAAAGTTTAAGAATAAACTGTGTGGGCCTTTAATGGACTTGTTAGTTTGTGTCTCCAAAAATGTTTATAGTTGATAACAACTGTTTTGATATAGTATGCTAGTGTGTTAAGTACAGCCGTCAAATTTTAGGGGAGGTGCGAAACAATAACAAATCTCATAAGTTCAAGTGGAAATGGTTTGCTGAGAGTCAGGAAGCTGACAGGAAGTCTATGGTAGTGCAAAACCACATATTTTGCCCTTATTACCAATCAAGCAGCGTTTGAATGTCATATCCTATCTGAGTCTTTATGGCAACAATTCACCCATGACTACTTCTGACATGACAATGTGCCATGTCACAAATCACCTCAAACTGGTTCCATGAACATGACAATGAGTTCAGTGAACTTCAGTGGCCTCCTCAGTCACCTTTGCAGTGAGGTAGTAAAGGAGTTTCACAGTATAAAGGTGCAACTAAAACATCCACAGCAATCAAATGATAGAATCTCATCAACATGGACCAGAATCTCAATTAAATATTTCCACCACCTTGTGCATCACTTATTGCCCAGTTCTAACTGTCAAATACAATAGAGTTGCTCATGGTTTTTAAATATTATACATAAACAGATTTTAAAATGTATTCGGTTTTGGAAAAAAAAGTTCAAGCAAAGTATAGATAATTGGTTGTTACGGGGAAGGGCCTGGTACAGAGTGGAAGTGAGTGCCATGCAGAGTCCGTTATCTGATGGAAAAATGTGGACAGGTAGCCGGATCAGTAATCTGAAGCAGAAGGAAGAATGCCACTACTCAAGAGGTGACCTCAATAATAGTAATGTGAGTTATAGGAATGATGGCAAGAGAAGGATTCAAACCACCAAGGTTGTGTTCCATACACAGCAACCCAAAGCACTATCCACTACTCTAAACACACACAGAAGTAAAAAATTAGCCCTTACATCATTATTTTTCTCTGGTGCATTTAACTTGTGTGAAAAATATGCACAGGTCTGCAGCTCCCTTGTTGGCCCTGACTTTTGAAGTCAGGAGAAGAAGAAGAAGAAGAAGAAGAAGAAGAAGAAGAAGAAGAAGAAGAAGAAGAAGAAGATTTTTGGATGGATCAGGGCTCAGTAGTGGGGAAGAAAATAGGGTGTGTTCTGGGTAAACTATTAACATGTTGAGTTTTTTTTTCTGCTCTTTTGTTTGTTTCCCAACACACTCCTGGGGCCCACCTCAATACTTTGCTTAGTTGCAGCTTAACCTGCAAACTGACCTCCACCGCCATCTTTACCCATGCAACTTCAAAACAGCTGGTCACTCCTTGAGGCTTATTTGCCATTGCTGAGAGCAAAATTAACCCAGTCCCCAACTCTGTGTCTTCAATTTGTGTTCCCCTAAGGCAGGATTAAAACGTCATGCAGCTGCATTTTGGATCATTTGCAGAGGACAATTTCAGGAGGCCTGCACCAGCTTGTGATGTGGATGGGTAGATATGTCCCAGAGATAACGCCTCTCGGATGTATTCATCAATGGATTTATGCTCTGGAGGAGAAAGGGGGGATAGCTTGCCCCTGAGTGGAAGTGCACCTTGAAGCAAGTTAATAGCACAGTTAAATGGCCTATGAGGTGGCAATGTCTGGGCCCTGTGATTGGAAAAGACCTCTTGGAGATTCCTGTAATCAGAGGTGGGAAGTAACGGAGTAAAAATACTTCGTTACTGTACTTAAGTACATTTTTCTGGTATCAGTACTTTACTCCACTATTTATTTTTCGGACACCTTTTTACATTTACTCATTACATTTTTACACAAATATCTCTACTTTTTACTTTTTATTTCTTACATTTTCAAAACGGACTCGTTACTTTTAGTATTATTTCTTCTCATTGAGCGCTGTTTCCAGCCTATCATCCCATCATTGTGCGGCTTTTTCCCCATGTGACTGGTGTACTGTATTATTTACTGGCTATCAGACATAGACTAAGGATAGCGGAGCTAACAATGAGCAGCACGCGTACAAAAGGAATGGCTAATGTTAATTCAGAGGGAGTCACCGATGTTAAAATAACTAACAACGAGAACATTCCTGAACACACATGGCCATATATGAGGGACATGTTTGAAATAATCGGCGTCAAAAAGGATTCCTGGCGAATGCGTTGCGAATTGTGTCAACCAGGGGCGGTTCTAGCCCTTTTTTAGGGTGGCTTCAGCCCCCTGTCTGTAATCTCAGCCACCCTAAAACTATAAGGATAATTTTTACTTTCATAAATAAACAATAAAAATTACGTTAAAATGCAGAACATGTAGTCGATGGGAAAGAAATATTATTTATCATTTTGATCCAAAAGTGATTTTTTTTTACTTTGCTCTTACATGCGTATGTTGTAGTCTTCCAAAAGTGCGTCTTCAGCTGTCTGCTTTATTTGAACGGAAAAGCACAGGTACAGGTACAACGCACAGGAATAATTTTCAGTTGTTTTCAAGGACAGAGCTGGAATCTCCCTACAGTTTGGGATATGGCCTTGGTGATACACTTGGTATACGTTATATTTCCAAAAGTATTGGGTCACCTGACCTTTCCTGCTATATGTGGTTGTTTTCTGATCTCATCCCTACTGAACACCTTTGGGATGAATGTGAACGCTGACTCCACCCTACCTCACCTACATCAGTGCCTGCCTTTTGTAACACTCTTGTGGCTGATGAAACCAAATATCCATCAGCACACTCCAAAATTATATATACATATACATACACACACACACACACACACACACACACACACACACACACACACATATATATATATATATATAAAACATGACATCCAGTTACCAGCATGACACTAAACAGGTAGTAGTATCGCCGACTTTTTGACTTTTTACTTAAGTACATGTCAGAGCCCATGCTTCTTTACTTTATCTTGAGTACAAGAGTGTAGTCACTACTTGTACTTTTACTGGAGTCTTTTAAAAAATGAGTATCTGTACTTCTTCTTGAGTAAAGGATGTGTGTACTTTTGCCACCTCTGCCTGTAATCCTCAGGAACCTCTGACAAGTTCAGTGTTTCCTTTATAGTGAGTGGGAGGTCATAAGAGCCTGAGGCAGCTCTGGGGGCAGTGGGACACCATATGAAGTTTGAACCAGTGAACCAATCTATATGGGGGTTATGTTGCCACAACCAGGGAAGTCCAGGACAAGGGACCTGGTTTGTATACCGCCACATGTTCTGTGTAGCACCTAGTATGTAGAGAGAGTGCCCCTTTTTGTTTTCATTTTAATTGATAAGCTTTAATATTTTAAGTCAAATTTAAGTCAAAATTATAACTTGCCTTGTCTGCTGCTTATGTTGCTAACACTACTCTAAGCTAACACTACAAGTCAAATTAGTGGATCAGGACTAACTGTTGTATAAAGGTACCTGCTCTGCTCCACAAACATAAGTCTGTAAACATCAATCAATAAGTTAGAGATGGATGTGCTTGCTGACAGGAAACTTTTTTTTTATGTTCTTCAGCCAGGAATCTCATCCAACCATATCTGTCAAAAGTCTGGAGCCGGAATAGAGGCATGCCTCTTGACAAAGGAGCAGCTGCTAACAGATGCTTTCTTTCTGTATTACGCATAAGGATGTGAGGTTTTATTTATACAGTAAAAAGCACTTCAGTGCATACACACACACACACACACACACACACACACACACACACACACACACACACACACACACACACACACACACTGATTCTCACCTTACAAATTTAGCTGATTTTTTTCTTTGTTAGGACATAATTGAAATAATGATTACTGTCTAATTGATGGACGTATTGTCTACACCTAACCCTAGACTTCAGCCTACTGACCAACAGTAACCTCTTTTACTTTTTCAAATAAATGCTGAAACACAGTACAAGTCATCCAGCTGGTGTAATCCTGTGAACACCAGGTGCAAAGCAAGAATACATACTTGGTGGGATGCCAGTCAATTGCAGGGCACCCTGAATCCACACATTCACACCCATAGGGATAATATAGAATTGGCAGTTCACTTACCAGCATGTTTTTTAGGATGTGAGAGGAAAAGCACAGGCATGGGGTGAACATGTGAAAATCCACATAACACACCCCTAAGTTCAGGATCAAACTGAAGACCCTAGATATACTGTAAATTGTATCTATCACTGAAAAGAACATTTATAAGTTTAATACATGTATATTTTTATTTTACTATGTACACATTGCCTTAAATTTCCTGATATGAATATAATGTGTGTAAAGTTTATTACAAACGTCCAGTGCAGTGTGTAATGGATGCAGCACAACTGAACAGAGATTTGGCTTTGTTTACAAAGAGCTTATTGAAGGATCAGCCACAGTGACAGCAGAAGCGCTGACATTACAATGACTCATCAGTCCAGTTTATCCACATTACTCATGTTTAAAGCATTGTGTGTGTGGTTCTGGCCAAAGAGCATGAACTGCAATTTTTCTGGAGCCAGTTTTTGATGTTGAAAAAATTTTATTAATGTCATGAATCAAACAAAAAGCACAAAAGCCAGACCTGAGATAAGAGCAGACTTGTAGCAGGCATGCAGCATATTCATTACACTTTCTATATTGAAATCTGAAACTACATAAGTGGAAGAATCTTTGGATGTAGAGTTCATTACATTGTGTAACACAAAGGGAAATTCAGGCAGAGTATAGTAATAATTTCAGAACCACGAGGGAACGAATGAGATTCTGAGGCATCCTCCAAGCAACTGAAACTCATAATAAACACCTGAGCAGGCGATGAGATCTTTCTGTTTACAGCTCTCGGTTCATAAACAGCGCACAAACAAAGTCGGCATGTGGGAGAAAATGGAGTCAGTTCGCTTCTCCAGCTACAGGCAACGGCCTGTATCCATAAAATGGATCAAGACAAATCATTTTTCAGACTCTGAGTTATGATTCTGACATTTAGTGTGTTGTGTGTTACGTGGACCATAGCCTTGCTACACAACACATACTAAAAAAAAACAGTAAAATGGAGTCATCACGTCTCTTCTTTTGAAGATAAAGAAAAAAACGAAATGTGTTTGAAAGCAGGAGTCCCCAGAGGTGACAAACAGTCCTTATTACTGCCAATCTACGCCTACATACACCTCAAAAGATGTCTGCATCCAACCAGCAAGTCCTCCATGCATAATACCAACAAGATCAAACACTGAATCTACAAGGAGGTGGAATTCAGGAAGTTTAGCTGCTCAAGAGTGTGTTCTCAGGAGTCTTGAGGTTCTGTATGCAAAGGTAGAAAGCATCTTTATTGACTGAAAAATGTCCTTTATATAAACTTGACCATTCTGAGGAGATACATCCTAATAACAAAATCTTTCTGTATGTGTAGAAGATTGTCTGCTTTTGTCCTGAAGTCCTTAAACCAATCCACAGGGACAAACCACTAGACCTTGTATTATTCTGTTCTGTATTCAGAATGAAAACAGGTTGGCATGTTGATCAACAGGTTTATAGGGTAGGAGATTGAACTCAAGAAAAATGTGGGCCAAGAGATTCTCAAAGGACTGAACTGGATATTAATGCTGTATCTGAAAGCACCAAAAGACTTTCTTGGATTTTACAAACATTTCTGCATTATTAGAAATAAGAAACTAAGTTTAGAAAAGAAGAAAGGCAAATAAAATCTAATTAAATTAATCATTTGTTGAGATATATTTGTTATAGTGTGATAATTGTAATCCCAATTTTGAATTTTACTCCACTTGCCTCTAAAAACTTTCATCTGGACTCCTGCTGTTTTGGGTGTTTGTAAATTTGCATTTTCCCCCCACGTTTTTCTAGTATTTATTTATTTTTTTCAATTGTCTGTTTTTTTCTGTGCTTCTTTCATTTTAAAATGACACTTTTCACTGCTGGTTATGGTTCTCTAAACACTTAGATATCTTTTTATACTTTCCTCCAGCTCTGTGAAGAGTTCTGGGGAAGCTATTTTGATACCACTGACTCTTAACTTAACTTCTCAAAATACACTCTCTGTAAGTTTGAACCAGTCTGAAATTTTCATGACTGAAATCTACTTAACAAACAACAGAGTTTATGTATTGACAGTTTTAAGTCATTATACAGATCAGCGATGCACAGAAATTGAACCAGACTATAGGGTACAGCTAATAACTTAATAAATAATAAATTAAATAGAGTAGTCATAGGAAAGTGAGTTTAACAGTAGTAATAGAACATAAAAGAGTTGAGCCAAGGGTTTGGACATATTTGATTTTCCCCGCATGTGTTTCCACTATGTTTTCTGGTTTGCTCCAGAATCATACCAGTAGGTATAGTGATAATGGATTTGCATCGCATCCTGGTTGTACTCAAGCCTAGCATCCAGTAATCTCTGATAATTCCTGAAAATGAATAAATATCAATAGGGATGCATCGTTTAATGTATGCTAATTCAAATGCTGCTGACTTGTTCTCAAAAGGGAGAGCAAAATATTTAATTCAGTTCAAACTGTATTTGTATAGAGCTTTTAATATTAAAATTGTCACAAAGCAGCTTTACACAAATGTCTAAATGCCAGAGATACATTTAGAGTTATATTTTTTATTATTTCATACATTATTAAACATCTGCATTCACCTGTTTATAATATTTTTTCCCTTTCATTTCCCCTCAGAAAACATATTTATGTTATATTTCTGATGTTTTGCCAGGTGTTTGCCACAGTAACCTGCAAACCTGGAGTCAAGCCGAAAGCAGGTGCTACTAAAAGCCTCAGGCTTTCTCTTTCTCTCTGCCCATTTGTTTTTTTAAAGCCAGGGCAGGAAAATTATAAGCACTGCAGCAAGTGACTCGTGACATTTTGGTAATTATCCTCTTGACTTGATTCGCAAAGAAAACGTTATCTGGTAAAGTACTTATGACAGTAAGGGTGTTTCATTTAAAAGCAGTGAGTAGGTTTGCTGTATTAAGCCATTGTGCTATTTGAAACAGTGCTTCATATGTCTGGCCAGATAAGATTAGGATAAGAAAACAAGAATAATACTGTAATTAAAATACGCAATTCCTTTTTGAATAGGAACACAGTTTCAGTGTTCACTTGGTTCAATGTCAGCGGAGTGTAATTACTGGAAATGGCTGACATTACCTGTGCTAATCAGTAACGTCTATTCAGAGACAACTGCTTTCCAGAAACCTTACTTTCCAGGTGAAGCTGATAAGCGTAACCTGATAACTGTTCCATATAACAGTTACTGGATCATTCTGTGATGATATCACAGAAAATGAAAAATATCAATATCAGGTTGATGTGAGGCAGCGATTAACCAGTGCTAAGTTTTCCATTTATTGGAGTGGATTATAAGTTTATATATTTGTTCAACCAAATATAAACTTAAACCACAAGAACAGCAAATGTGTGCACATTTTCATTTTTTTTAAGAACAACACATCATACTTCATAATCCATTCATTTTTGCATGTAATGTGGTAAAGTCAGCAGACAAAAGTAGCACTTACAATCAACAAATTCAGCTTTTTCCTTTTTTTTTTCTTTCTAGTCAATTGTTATTCAATGTCTCTGACATTATTTGTGTAACTTTTAAAGATTTTTTAATGTCACACTTGCAATCTTCAAAATGCATTTTGCCTAGAAAGTTTGGAAAAGTGTTACGGAGTATGTGTAACATCAGCTATCAGTACCTTTCTCCTACTCACAAATCTTCTCTTCCTCCATAGCTTCCTGCAACTTTCCAACACTTTCCTCTCTTCACTCCTCATAAAGTCTCTAAATTTTAAAACCATGGAAACTTTCACACCCTGTTCCTTAGCTATCAGATATGCTAAGATGTGTTAAGCAGAGAGAAAACCAGTGGAGAAAATCACAACTCAATATGGGTCTCATATTGTACTACTGTCTCCAATTTAAATTTTTAGAGATTATCTTGTACAAGGAAATCCTGAAAGCTTCTACACAAGATGCTTGCAAACTAAAGAGCATCTTTTCTTCACTTCTTAACCGAGCCACCGTCTTCTTCATCATCCTTCCTGACTGTTGTGTACAGAAGCCTTCTTCTCTTTCTCAGACACATTTTTTAACAGAAGAGATCCTGTCAATCATCTCGTCCTGCAATCCCACCAACTGCCTGATGGATCTCATTCCTTCCACAATGCTCCAGACCACATCACAAAACCACCTTCCCTTTAGTGCTACTATCATTTGCGACTCCATAATATCTAATCATGTACCAACTGCATTCAAGTGCTCTTCCAAGCCTAAAGAAACCCATTCTGTGTCCTTCAGGCACCAGCAACTATCAGTCAGTAACACTTCTCTTTTTTTCTAAAATCCTTGAATGTGCAATCTATAATCAACTGTCGCTTGAGCTCACACAGAACAACCTCCAAGATACTAAATAATTTGGCTTCAAAATGGCACATTCCACAGAAATTGTTTTCTGAGCCATTACTGAGGGTTTCTGTGCCACTGGATCTTCCTACTTTGATTGATGGTCATATCAAATGACATGGAGGGTTATCCACTGGTGTCCCACTGATTATCCACTGGTGCTACATGCAGATTATCCACTGGTGTCCCACAAGGCTCAGTGCTTAAGCCTCTTCAGTTCTTCCTCTATTCCCAGTCTCTCGGTGAGGTCACATCTTCAGTTACTCAACTGTTTCTCATCTTTCTTACCTCAGATACTCATGTTGTCATACTATTACATTAAAGGTGGGAAAAAATCTGAGATGATTTATCTTAGTTTCATTTTTTTATCACAAAGAATGCATTTTTAACAGAGAATGTGTAGACTCCAAGAAGTATGTTTCATATTCAGTAATTCCTGAATAGTGATCCCACAAGTTGCTCAATAGTTCTGTGTTTAATTATGCAATCAAAGTGATCTTCATCCCTGGAAAGGAGCGACATGCGTCTGACAATTGGAGGCATTCGTGCTTGCAAAAGCCTCAAAATAACTACGTTGGCATTTCTTTCCAGAGCTTGTTTCTTTAATGGATTCAACTCTACAAACACATGCCCACTCACTGAGAAATCTCTTTGTAATTTATATTTTAAGGATTTGTGGGTTTTAATGAAATGCAATGTATCTTTATTGGAGTTATTTTGTGTTAAAAACAGAAGCTTTTAAGAAATATCATTAATGCACCAATGATAAATTTACAAAAAGTTAAATGTCCTAGGGTTTTGACATTGACGTTGCAAATCTCAGGTTGGAGGAAGATTGTTATAGATTGGAAAAATGTTAGCTTAAGTAAATTGATCATTTCTATGAAATCTCATAGGAAAAAATTTCTTTTTTTTTTTACCATGTATGCCATACAGACTATGACCATGAAACAAGTTTGATATTTATTTTTACATATCTTAATAAAAATAATCTAAAAGCTCCATTAAGGATTCTCTGGGGACAATCCTTGACCCTAAGTCTTCAGTTCTAGCACACAATCATGCAGCAGGGAAAGAGCCAGCAGCGAAACTCTCACAGTGTTCGGATAATGAGCTGTTCAGTGTAAAATGCGGCATTTATTACAAATACACAACAAAATCTCTTCATGATCTCTGAGATCACACACAAGCTGCGTAACCAGGACCCCTCACCTTACAGTCAGCACAGAATAATAAAATTTCAGAACATTTTTCTGTACATTTTTCATTCACAACTATATTTGAATTGATTTTGTAGAATACAAATTAATAAATTAATATATATTAGGTTGTTGGAAGATGACATTACAGTCTTTTACAAAAAAAGGAATATTTATGAATACATTAAATGACTTTATATATTTAAGAATATGTTAATTTACTAAAAATAATATAAAAACACCACAAAAACCTCTATACACAAGGCTAGTTTATAAAGCATATATATATAAATCAAATGCTATACACCAGCAGGTCTAGCTAAGGAGGAATTATTGCTCAAGCCATTAAACTAGATAAAAGTTAACTCTATATTTCCACACTGTTGAAAATACCAGTTAGCGTAGTACTGACATCGGGGTAAAGATGCTTAATTTAATAAAGAATATGAGCTTTAACAGGAAGTATACACACCCAGGCATACACACACATACTCACACACGTCTTATGAGGACCTTCTTCATTCATGAATATTATAATTAGATTTATAGATTTAGAGAAAAATCTCACGTTTCCATACTTATAAGAAATTTGGCCCTTAACTAGATATAAGCATACACACACATACACACATACACACATACACACATACACACACACACCTGGATGACATTCAAACCCCAGCCTGAAAAAGAAAGATTAATCATGAGGTTTAATCAGCATACATAAACTCAATGCTCTGGTATAGTATCTGCCTTTATCATCACCACATGCTGTGAATTACACAGACCATTTGAATATAATCACTTAGCCTGCTGTGCCACTTGTGTGCTCCCCTGGATTAGCAAGCACAATCATATTGGCTTTAACTGGTATTCGTTTTTAGACAGGAAGTGAGGTCTTCACACGTTCCCATCCACACACACACACATTTGCCTTACTATACTTATGAGGACCTTCCACTGATATGAAAGAAATTATTAGATTTAATAAACCCCCCCAAAAAATGAACCAATCTTTTTTTTTCCTTTTAAGGACCAGTTTTCCTCTCAAGTGAAGGGAAAATTTGGCCCTCAGTGAGATATAAGCACCAAGTATCTATCTTTAGAATCTATCTTTATCAATGCCACATGCTGTGAGTTACACAGACCATTTGAATATAATCACCTAGCCTCCTTATCACATTGCCTTTAACTGGCATTCATTTCTAGACACAGCTGGAAGACTTCACACCCCTGTCTTCAGTTACCAGGAGAGAAGGGAAAAAAAGGTGCTTCTCTGAGGCCAGCGCAGGACTCGTCCTTGCCTGAAGGCAGTAATCACCTACAAACAGAAAATAACATCAGTCAATAAGACTTATTCCACAGGTGCTTCTGCAGAGGTGTATAATTCATACAAAGGTTAGATAAAAATAACAACATGTTGAGAAAAAAAATCAGCCCCATAAATAACGGGCTAACCCTATAAACAGTTTCTGTGTGTTGATTTTATATAGCAGAGATGGGGGACTCAAGTCACTTGACTTGACTCTAGTCAGACTTAAGTCGCAAATTTGAGACTTGAGACTTGCTTGACAAATATTAAAAAAAGACTCGAATTGACTTTGACTTGACATTCATGACTTTAGACTTACTTGTGACTTGCACATGTGTGACTTACTCCCACCTCTGTTATATAGAATAGACATTAATAGAAATTGCAGTCTGGAAGGCTGCCAAATCACAAATCTCTACATTCCACTGTATAACATTGTGATTAAATCAACATACAGCTCATCTACAACTAGTCCTTAATGTAAGAGCCTTTGTTGGAACTTTGCCTTTAATCATCATAGGCTGATAATTTGGAGAAAGTGCTGCTATGGCATAGACAAAACAGAAGAAAAAAAAACTACTAACTATGAAATATGCAGAATTTGAATTATATATCATCCTTGTTCCAGCTTGAAAATGAGACTCACTATCTAAAGGCCAGGCTGAAAATTAGTCTTACATTCATTATGCTTGGAGGACAGATAAGGAGCTTCATTGTCTTGGCAAAGATTAAACTCTGCTTCATGGTTAGAAGTGACACACAAAAAAATTGTTGCGAGTCAGGGCTGCGGTTATAGCGCCTGTGTTGTAGTAGATAATGACACAGCAGATGAACTGAAAGACATTTATAAACACAGCATACATGCATCATTGGTTGCACACTAAAACAGCATGCTCTTGCGCTGAGACATACACTGTGTCTACATGAAGAAAATGAAAAGTGACATTAGATTTCTCGACAAAAAAAATCCTTGTAGAACAAGGCTTCTCAAAGGTTTTGCAACCAGCGATCCTATAAAATAAACAGACAAGCTAAGTAAAGATTTTTTCATAAACTGTATATATTTATTGCAGCCTTAGACCTTTCACCAGAATCCCATCAGACCCTACTATCTGTGTGCCTCAAAAGAAAACAAGGTTCTTCAGACCAGGCTACATTTTCAAGTATTCATCTGTCCAGTTTTCATGATCCTTTGCTCACTGCAGCCTCAGCTTTCGGTTCTTGGCTGACAGAATTGGAAAAATGTATTCTTCCATTGCTGTAGCCCATCAACATCAAGGTTAGATATATTTTTGCATTCTAAGATGCTTTTCTGCTCACCACAGTTGTTGAATAACTGAGTTACTGTAGCCTTTCTGTCAGTTTGAGCTGATATGGGATTTTTCTCTGACCTTTGATCAACAAGGAATGCCATCATCATCATCATCATCATCATCATCATCATCATCATCATCATCATCCCATCAGCAGAACTACCATCTACTGGATATTTTTTTCTTTATTGCACCGTTCTGAGTAAAGTCTAGAAACCGTTGGGTGTTAATGTCCCAGGAGATCTAATTTGGCACTAACAATCATGACAGCAATTGAAAACACTAAGATGAAATTTTTTCCCCCATTCTGATGGTTGATATGAGCATCTACATGATTTTATGCACTGCACTACTGCCACATCATTGTCTGATTACATAAGTGCATGTGTAGGTGTACAGGTGTTTCTTCATTAAAGTGCTGATTAAATGTTTATTATACCTTCAGTTGGGATGGGTTTCAGATTCCCTCCTTTGTAACAAATTTTTGGACCCGTTGGTTATGCATCACAAACCTCACTTTGAGAACCACAGCTGTAGAGAGCATGATAATATATAAGCCAAATATATCAAACTACTCAAAAGTAAATTCTATACTCATGATGAAAGTGACCCAGATTATATATTCTGTACATTTATATTGATTGGAGCAAGCAAAGAACGATTAATATGCTTTCCATGATCTCTCTGATTCTGTAGGGGGCGTCATTCCTCTCATCAGCAGTGGACTACTCTGGTATTTTGAACAAATATACTTGCACTGCTTATTGGAGTGACAGCTAAAAAGAAAAGTGGCACTTGCTTGTATATTCTAAATCACACAAAATAACACTTCTGTCTAAGCACATCTCTGTAAAAAGTGCTCCTCTATTGCTTGACATTTTCAGTGCCTGGATTTTTTTCTTTTTTTTTTTCATATAATTTGAAAGGAAGATTATGTAGATTCATGCCCTACTCTACCCAATGATATTTAAAATGTGATTATGGATTTATATAACTCTCATGTCATATCTTTTTACGTGTCAAAAATAACAACAGTTCAAAGGTGGTGTTATGACCACAGGCGGAAAATGGAAATCTTCACAGATTTACTACAGTCAATATCATTACATTGATGTCATTTTAAGCATGCAAAGTTCACAAATGGATCAAAATACAAGCCTTCGATGAGCATAATTAGGCAACATTTGTCAGTATAACTGCGTTATTATGTATGGACTTGCTGAAAGCCACCAGTTCACATGCCGAATTTGTGAAATCAGGATAAATGGGAAAGTGATTTGCTACAAATGCTGCATTTGCAAAATTGCTACAGGTGTGAATTTGTTTTGTAATAAATGCTACAGTTGTGAAAGTAGAACAGATGAAAATGTATTTCACTATAGAGAGCTCATATCTTCACTTTTTTGAAATTTAGTTTGCATTATGAAAAGCTTAATTTTTATATTTTATAATATTGTATTCATTCATTCACTCATTTTCTGTTTATTCCATGAAGTTGGAATACACTCTGGATAATATACTATATAATATAATATAATATAATATAATATAATATAATATAATATAATATAATATAATATAATATAGTAATATACTATACTACTAATATACTATTGCACACATACTTTCACACATTCATTCGCACCTGTGATCAATTTAGCAGAGCAAATCCACCTTCCATGGAGAAAAATGAAGCGCCAAGAGGACATTGAGAAAATATGCAAAACTCCAAAAAAGAAAATAATTTGAGCTCCAGGGACCCTGAAACTGTGAGGAAGGAACACTTCCCACAGCACTAATATGCCACTCAGGATATCCATTTAGAGTAAATGGATAAATTCTTAAGAGTAATTAGAGAGCCGTTTATCTTGGATTCATTTTACAATGTCTTTACTTCAAATGACAGGTTCTGTGTCTTAGTATAATGATAACTCACACTGAGTCTGCATTACTAAAGAAAAAGGCACATAGTATAATATAAAGTATTGCCAAGGATCATTAACATTCAATTACCATTCTATTAATGGGTTTAAGAATATATTTGTGTCTCTGTGCAGTTTGTGTAACATTGTCATACTACGTTTGTGAACTAAAGGTTTCTGTAAAGAAATGAATGTCCTCGGAAGTGAATATCTCACATTATCAAATACAAACATTTTGAAATGTTCACAAAAACTCTGTCAAACTATTTTCAAGATGTTAAACAAAATATCTGCATGTTTCAAATCTAATTTTGGATTCCCACTTTAATACCAACTAGCAGATCATCTGCTTTACTGATTCAAGGCTTGCAGCATCAGCATGTGCCAAGCATTATTATCAAGCTATTAATATTCTGTTATTCCATACAAAAATATGTTCATCTGTCTGTTCTGCTGTACAGCATGTGTAGTCTTGCATGGAAACAGGCTCTAACGTGAATAAATCTGTGAAATATGATTTGAAAAGTGAAATGGCATCTCTAGATGGATGCCTGAATCAGGGGTCACAGCTGCATGGCTTTTATAAGGCCCCCTCTCAGTACAAGCACAATGGCAAATCAAAGCTTACGGATACTTCACTACAGGTAATTTGTTTTAATATCTGAAATAATGCACCTTGTGAATGATCCCTAAGACAATACAAGAATGTAAAGCTATTCATATTGAAAGTGTAGCAGTAAAATGTAGAAAACTTGAACAACACACTTTGAGTGATTGTTTTTTTATTGCATCATTTATTGCACCACTTAAACAAAGACTTAACATTTTTTCTTTCAAACAAAGAGATCAGTAAGTTCAACTGTTACTGTCCTGCTGTGATGAAAGCCTCGATCTTCAAGCCGTATCACCAATACAAGCAACCAGAACGACTACACCTATAACCTAATAATGCATCAATACAGTCTGAACGGTTCTGAATACAATTCCCTAAAAGCAACAGGGGTAAATAATAGAGTATACTGAAGAAAAATGCAGCACAGTCATTCAACTGGCAGCACTGTAGGTGGAAGAAAATAGAAATTTGTCTCGCAAGTCATCATTATTACACACCTGGATGTTAAAAACAACATTCAAATAGTGCTTCCTGTTTTGTAGCATAACAAACATATTACAAAAACTGTGCTAGAGAATTGTACAGTTTTTGCTTAACGCTAAGACAGGACTGAGCACCATTGTCTTCCTTTCTTTATCAGATCAAACCATATAGTACACTAGTGACTTGTGAGATAGTGACTTGTAGTAACTAGAGGCAAGCTAGCTACTGTACATATTGAAAACAAACTTTTACAACAACTACTGTACAACCATCACTCAGTATTATAACCAGCACTCAGTACTGTTTTTGTTTCAGCTATGCATCTGTGTATTGCATTCTGCTGATATACTTTATCCCCAGACATTTAATATACAATTTTACCAAGAACCTCCTCTGCAATCATTTGCACATATTCAGAAGACTCAGCCATTTCAATCTTAAAAAAAACCAACATAGATGTTGTTGAGAGCTGTTTAAAAATTATACATGTCCAATGACTCATGAAAATGAAAATGACAAAAATGATTCAGAGGTTGATTCAGCATGATTCTTATGAAATGAATCATTTTCCTTAAAAAAATGCACTGTCTCTGTGCCATCATTATTCAGAAAACCACTCCCATGTCTTCCTTATTCTAAATACCGATACCATGTACTGTAAGTACATAATGGCCAGACAAGAACCCAACATTTAGAAAAGAATTAAGATATGAGCTCCATTAAAGAAGCTGGATTTAGCTTAATAGCACTTTGATGTGATTTAAATGTATATACAATAAACATTGAGATATTTGGTGTGATGAAACTCAAGTAAAATAAGGTTGTAGTAAATCCTGATAGTGAAACATTAAGAGTGCAGCCAGGTGCCTTCCAGATTTCACAAATGTGTGTGGACAAAAATAACTCACTGGCATTTGGAACATTTTACAGTCAAACCTACCGCTTGCAGAGTTATTTTTAAAAATCAGGTAAATAAATGCAGTTTGTATTTGTAAAAGGTCCCAAGAATCATGTCTTATTAGTGTGATTTATTTGGCTGACATGCAAACTGTGACTTGATGTGTGTCTGTGCCTAATAGTGCGTGTTTAACGATGGAATTAATTAACCCTAATGCCATTCACAGCTAGACAAGGAAATGAGCGGTATGGTACAATGGAATGCACAGAAAAGACATTATCAGGAATTCACAAGCAAACTTAAGTGTATGAAAGAGTGTTCACTGTTACACAGCGAGAGACACAGAAAAGTTTTGCACACAGTTAAACACCACAGAAATAGAGATATGAAATATGACCCAAAAAAAAAAAAAAAGATGCTAGAGTGGGCGTTTTTTACTCTTCAACGTGAGGGAGAAAGCGGTCAGATACAAAGCTGGAGGAACAATGAAAAGCTATATTCACAGCTCCCAATGCATTGCATGTAGTGTTTACAGTATCAGTTAATTCATTATTAGCAACTGCTTTATTACTGTAAGTTATTTCTCACCAAACCATGGGACTGATCAAATAAAACTAATTTATTTATGTAATTTATCTTATTTATTGTCTTAAAATTAAATAAAGTGTATTAGAAAAAATATCACAAGCAGGTGCTAACAAAACCACAGAATTAGGCAAGATTGATCAGTCTTCCTCCTGGAGTGGGTGGGATTGATAAAATTTTCTGAGGGAGTAGATGGGAATGGTCACACTTTCTGCAGGAGTAGGAGGGTTAGGGTTAGGGTTAGGGTTAGGGTTATTGGTCACGCTTCTTGTGGGAGTTTGCGCAATTTGTTAAGAGTGTCTGAGTAGTGCACACCTTTACACAGAACCGCTTTAGTGAGTAGTGTCAGTTTGTAGTGAAGTGCTACACTAGATTACTAAGAAAAAGTAGAGAACATAGTGTAGCAGTGTTTCAGAATTTGTGCACATGTTCATCAGAAATAAACTTTATGAATGCTAAAACATTAAAAGTCCAAGAGAACCTCCAGTCCAAGGTGAATATTGGATAGAATGTAGTTGTTTAGTAATATAGAACAGTTTATCTCTACATATTCCTTGTCTGTGTTGTAGTGCTAAACATGTGCAAATGACCAGAAGTAACATTTGAAAGTTAACAGTGTAAGAAAGTCACGGTTGGGCCTAGGGCATAACCCCTAACTCATTAATTGCTCAATTTGTATAAAGGCTTCTAACAAATATTTAAATGCTGCAAAATTATTTTTTTCCCAGGCTTTAAACAGCACTTCTTATTTGTTTGCACTAGGGCAACATTAGAGCAAATAATAATATTGGGGTTAATTAACATGGTTCATTTGTTTGTCTATCTGTCATGATCTAGTAGGTCATGCAGACCTACAATACCTGCCTTACACACATTTTCCTGGGATAAGATCCACTGATCAGGGTAAAGTGTAAAGATGAATGAATGAATGAATGAATGAATGACAGGTTGTTTGGTTGAAATATCGTTTCATCTACACTATTAAGACACTGGGATCCTTTGTTTTTTATTCCTTAGATAATTAATGTTGAGGATGTCTATTTGGAAAGCTCTGATAATAAAACATTAAATAAATCACTTCTACATAAAACCTTCAAGGGTGTCCCCTGAGGGTTAAAAGAAAAGAGCACTTTGGTGTTTATTAATTTATTGATTTCTTTCTTTTTCTTTCTTTTTTTTGTTATATATGAATCTATACATCTATAAACAAATTGTGTTTATATAATAATAAGTACAGTAATACAAGTTAGACAATGTGTGCGTGCGGTATAATAATAATAATAATAATAATAATAATAATAATAATAATAATAATAATAATAATAATAATCCACTTCATATATGTGTGATGTGTTTGGGGCTTTTTATTGCTTATTTTATGTTGCTCGTCCCCGCTTGTGTGTATCCATGGCTACGCGGGGGCGGGGATGTGGGCGGGGATGTGGGCGGAGCCTAGGCTCAAATCTCCCTGAAAGTCCAGTGCGCTCCCGGCGCTCACACACACACACACACAGACACACACCATACAGTCCGCGTGTAAGCGCACAGTCAAGTCAGTATCACTACACGTTACTCACAACTCCAGTGTCCTGTGCGGTAACAGAAGAGTCTGACTTTTCTACGGCTTGGCTTTAAAAAAAAGTGCACGGACTTGATCGTTCAGAGCAGCGCGTGTTTGTGGACGGGATCCCGGTTTGAGGATGCGCTCCGTTTTCCTTTTCGGTGCCTTGTTCGCTGTTGCGATGTTTCCTCAAGGTAGGATGTGTGATCATTTCTACCTACTGAGCTTTCTGCTTCACATTTACTCATTCAGCATAACATAGGAAACATCAACAAGTGGCGACATCACCGGGTTCTTTCTTTTTATTCAGTTCACACACGGTTTTCTGACTTTTCACACGTTTTACTCGATTAGTAGGTTAGAGGCAGTTTTCCTTAAATACTCAGGTTGTGAAGTCCGTTTTTACAGTACAGCCGTATTACAGAGTGTATAATAAAGGAGTGCGCCATGGGATAGAGTCAGTGTGATTAGTGTTATAGGATATTAGAAGACCATTAGAAGACGGGGAGTCGGAATCAAACCGGGTGAAAGAAACAGTGTAGTGTAATGTGAATGTAATGTAGTGTAATGTGAATGTATTGTAGTGTAATGTGAATGTAATGTAGTGTAATGTGAATGCTTGTAATGAGAATTGTGTGTATTCGTGTTAGTTGCCCGACTTTAGTCATTAGTTTCTCTTTTGTTATTTCCGTGTCGTCACAAAAACGAGTCATCGCGCGCGGTTGGTACTGGGCAGTGTCCCTGTGTGTATGTGTGTGTGTGTGTGTGTGTGTGTGTGTGTGTGTGTGTGTGTGAGGTGTGAGAGAGAGGTTGTGATCACCAGTCCTGTGTGTGTGTGTGTGTGTGTGTGTGTGTGTGTGTGTGTGTGAGGTGTGAGAGAGAGGTTGTGATCACCAGCCCTGTGTGTGTGTGTGTGTGTGTGTGTGTGTGTGTGTGTGTGTGTGTGTGTGTGTGTGTGTGTGTGTGAGGTGTGAGAGAGAGGTTGTGATTACCAGCCCTGTGTGTGTGTGTGTGTGTGTGTGTGTGAGAGAGAGAGAGAGAGAGAGAGAGAGAGAGAGAGAGGTTGTCATCACCAGCCCTGTGTGTGTGTGTGTGTGTGTGTGTGTGTGTGTGTGTGTGTGTGTGTGTGTGTGTGTGTGTGTGAGGTGTGAGAGAGAGGTTGTGATCACCAGCCCTGTGTGTGTGTGTGTGTGTGTGTGTGTGTGTGTGTGTGTGTGTGTGTGTGTGTGTGAGGTGTGAGAGAGAGGTTGTGATTACCAGCCCTGTGTGCGTGTGTGTGTGTGTGTGAGAGAGAGAGAGAGAGAGAGAGAGAGAGAGAGAGAGAGAGAGAGAGAGGTTGTGATTACCAGCCCTGTGTGTGTGTGTGTGTGTGTGAGAGAGAGGGGTTGTGATCACCAGTCCTTAAAAATATACGATTGAAGGTGTGTTTTTGTTTTTTATTGTGACCAGCCATTCTCTTTTATTTTTTATCTGTTCTCACATAAGACAAACTGACAAACTTGTTTTCAGTTATTTTCTACTACATGTGTTTGAGAAACTCCTTGGTATCTTTTATAGGTGAATGGTTTGGTGACATTTGGGTGGTGGCTGGTTCACTCCTCACATGTTGTTCAGTCTTATCTCATGATTACCAGATTGCGAAAGACAGAGGCTCTCTGATCAACCTTATCTGTTTTCCTTTATTCTCTTGTTCAGGAAACTGCTTTTGTTTTAGATGAATGAAACCTCCTATAATGTACCTGGTAATCATAAATAATATAATCTGCTCCATAAGCAAAATATTGGCATCTATTACACCCAGTCTTGGGTATGAAAACTATTCGCTTTTGAAAAAAGAAGTCAAAGTAGATGTCTCATGACGCAGTTTCCTTTTTTACACTCAGGTGATGTCATTATGATTGTTATTTGTTTTGTGAAAGCATGACTGCTCGAAAGAGGAAGTGAAAATGTGAAAATTAAAAGACAGAGTGTGAGCTGTGTATATAAGGGAGGGATTTGAAATGTCATTAATTCTCTAGACATTACGCTGGAAAGCCCAGGTCTGACGAGGGAAACCATGAGCCGAAAGCCCCTTGTTTTCCATCTTTTGCATAATAAACACCCCGAATCATTTACCATTGTATGTTGACAGATATAAACTGCTTCTGGTTATTGTTCTGTGAGAAACTATACAGGAAAGCCTGCATGGTTAAAAGAGCTCTCTCATTATTATTTGCATATAATCCTTCTTGTAGCACAGGTCTTGAAATACCTTTATGTGACTGTGCCTTGTGACTGCTGTTTTTCACAAATCCATCACTTACCGAAGCAATTCACCAGAACCTTTTTATTTTTTCAGTTTAATCACTGTATATGTGATATGAGGAAATTGGGCAGAGAAAATCACATGGCAGGGAGACGAGGTCCTCGTGAAATGCCGTTAGACTTCTTGCTACAGAGCAAAAAATATCAGCAGTTGTTTTGAAACTGAATTGAGAAATTAACCAGGCTTTATTTAGTTGTTTGCCTTTTTAATAAGAAGGTAGCAAGGGCTGTGTGTTGCGAGCGTTCTCCTAGGCTCTCAGTAGGCAAATGAAAAGGTGTGGTCCCTTTAGTTCACATCTACCTACATTGGGCATTCCGTTTCCCAAAACATGCTTTCAGTCCTTCGTTGAGTGATGGAAAGCATTACCAGTCAGCCTTGTTTATCATGAGGGAAAAAAGGAACTTGACTGGGTCAAGCAGACACTTTGAAAAACCCTTGCATCTCTCACTGGCCTCAGGTTTCTTCACTATAAAGTACCCTTGCTTTGCCTGGGCTCTTATTTGTTTAAAGGCCACAGTTTCTGAAGTGCTGTCAGAGGAAAAAGATCAATCTTCCTTTTATGCGGGAAGACATTATTTTTGGTTCCAGCGTATCAGGATTAAAGGTGCACTACCACTATTGAAACTCCAAAGCATGAGTAGTCATTTAATTTGTCTGAAAAAGCTGTTAGGTTTAGGATCTTTTAGGCACACTTTAATTTACTCAATTGTAAACAGCATGACTAATCTGCATGTTAAATGGGTTGCTATTTGTGCAAAATCTTCCACCATTTTTACACTGAGAAGGCACTTAGTCAGGACAATTGTGATTCATGAGTCGAGGCCAAATGTGGTGTTCTATGTGAAAGGATACACGATTCAGTGCCAAATTTAGTGTATTGTAGGAAAATGGCTGTGAGTCAAGAAGTATTTTTTTTTTTTTAAGGAAATGTTTTAATTGTTGCATAACGTCTAGGGATGTTTCTCCTTCTGTTTACTTGTGCAGGGTTTCAAACCGGATAAATTTATGGTTATGAAAAAGAGATAGAGAGAGAGAGAAATGTACGGCGCGGGAGTTTTACAATAAAACATTTTAATTCCTTCATGCTTAGATAGATATGACAGCTATGAACAGCTTCAACTCCAGCAAGAATGCGTACAGAACGAAAATGAGACTTAATAAAAATTCCTTAATTCTTCATATTTCTGCATATTTCTTCATTCCTTCCAACTGAAATGTTAACTACTATTAGGAGTGACAGTGGGCATGATCATTATGGAGGAAAAGCCTTGCTGCTTTGAGCTCTTTGTGTGTTGTGCTTTTTTAGAATAATGATAATTGTTTAAAACCGGACGATTTCATATGAAACTAAATATGTGTGGACATCACTCACATTTTTTTTCCTATGTGTTGTTTGGGCTTCATGCATTTAGCCCATCTATCCACATTTCCTCTAAGTAAGGCATCCATTATTGCATTACTTATTCATGCGTCAGCAGGCAGACCTCAGCACCCTTAATGCCACAGCGTCAGAGATGGCTTTTACAGTAATTTCTTCTGTCCATTGGATAAATGAGGCATCTGCTTTTCTACAGGACTCCTCACCCTCTTCCACACACACGCACACACACTCCACACACACACATTCCACACGCAGGGTGTTGTTGTCTGTGCTGTGAACTTGTTCTTCAGTCATCTGCTAATGGATTAATTGAAGCCCTGGAGATGGAGGACCTGCCACCTGTGCTTCCTTTAAACATTCATTTATTTAAACCTAAATGATCTTATCCATTCTTGTGCTTCCTCTCTTCCTTTCTCTTCATCCACACCTCTATAATGATACTCTCCAACACACTTTCATCATGCCTGTAATACAGCAGTGCTGTATGCTAGTCTGATGCAGCCACACACACACACACACACACACACACACACACACACACACACACACACACACACACACACACACACACATATATATATATATATATATATATATATATATATATATATATATATATATATATATATATATCTATATCAATATATCAGGAGATGAGCCAAGGGCTGTATATTGCTTTGTTTTTATATGTTGATTCACATGGACTGGGTTATGATGGGAGGCAGAATTTCTGGAGAAATTCCCTCCTTTTGTTTTGGGTTGGTTGGAATTTTTTTTTCTGTTATATATGTATAATGAAGATTAAATAGGGACACATAATTTAACTGTACCAGGGTTATATTTAGACTGTTTAAACTAGCTTTGGTTGTACTGTAGGTGTGTGAGATGTTGTAATCTTCATGGTTAGTCTACCACATTCACATCCGGTCGGTGCATTTGCTTCTCAGCCTTGATTGAGGAACAGATCTACCAGTTCCTCTGCTAAAAAAAGCCACAAAATAATAAAGAAGTCCTGCATAAATTTCCAACAATGGAAGCTACATGACGTATTCATGACGTGGATGTAGCCGTGTGATCTGAGTTGGGTTAAAAATTACGTCCAGGATTTGGCCTAATGATATTTTGTCACAATTCTTGTGAATAATCTGCAGTTTTGTTTCAGTGAAATGTGAAATCTTCCTCCCTTCACATTTAGTAAGATAGAAAAAAATGTAGGTGCTATTTAAAATCTAGTTTTAAAGGTCTGAGGAGCAGCTATTAAAAAAAGGGATGTTTGCCTGAATATTATTATTGACAGGAGAAGTGTAGTCTTGGACCAAATTGCATTGTGTCTGGAAGCCCAGTCTATTATGTCTGTCCTGTGTGGAAGGATGGGTCGATGCCATTTATTTCTCCCGTGTGGCTTATCGCACTACATAACACTAATGAAACAGGGTCATACGGCATCCCCCTAGCCGCTCTGAGCCGTCCGCCCCCGACTTTGTGCTCGTGTTTTATTACCACTCTCTAAATGAGTCTTTTGAAAGTTGAACTGTTGTCTTTGCTATAGCGTGTAATGAATAAGACTAGAGGCGTGATTTAACAGTTACTTATGATTAAAAAAAACTTCCAGATTTAGAAAGATTAGACAATCTGAGAGCTTTATCTCTGAGAGGGAGTGCGAGATCAGCTACGGGTTTTGTTGAACGTTGTCTGTGTAAGCAGACTTAATTAAGGCTCGAATTGCAAGGCCAAGCCCAATAATAAAGCTGCGGGAAGGAATTATTATGCTTTCTGTACTTAACATTCTCCCTCAATTAAATGAAATGGGCTTTAATTAAAGATTGCACATAAATTCTCTTGTACATTACAGCTATAGGCTGCCTTTGTTTTTGTTTTTTGTTTTTTTGTGTGGATTTTTTAAATTTCTCTAAGAACATTGCATGATCTCTCACATGCGGTAATGTACCATTGCCAGATTTTACCGGTAATGCATTCTGTAGTCACAGAGAGAATGATTATGGCAGCCAGCCTCCGTGCTCGACTCCCACAAGGCCGAGAGAGAGATGCATCCTTTCATGCGATAAATTAGTCGCAGCCCCTGCATACCAGCAAGCAGTGTTGTGCCACAGAAAGTTTAAGAGTAGAGAAAGTTAAAGAGTAAAGCAGGTGTGGTTCATTGACCCGAGCTCACAAAAAAATAAAATCGGCAGAATTCTTATGGTGCACAAGCATTTTTGTTGGATTTTTCTTACACAGAATGAAATTCATTAAAGTTCTCTAATGGGACTCTGTACAAATGTACAATATAAGAGACTACTGGAAATTCTGAGTATGGCATGTTCCAGCAAATGCCGCCTCATAGCCTTAGGCTGCCTTTTAACAGCACCTGGGATTCTGTGCCTTGCCAACCGACTTTCATTTAACCATACACAGAACCATAAACTTCTCAGAGCTGGTTTTTGTTTTCCTAAAGTGGCACATGTGGCAGAATTTGATAGTTCTGAATTTTAAAATCTGAAGAGAACATTTGAGAACACCTAAGGGTAGGGATGACATGGCAGGCTTTACTGACTGTTCTTTATGCTTTTACTTCAGAAGGGGAGCTTAAGAGTAATCTGGTTGTGGATTAGACCTATCAAACCTGCCAATGGGTGGTTCTCTCACTTTCTCTCGCTCGTTCTTTCTCTCTTTGTCTCTCTTTAGAGTCCTACAGAATGCATTCTTTTGGTGTGAATGAATGCCAAAATGGATTAATTAGTTATGTAGAATAATTTATAATAACTCCTCTTGACTTATTATTACCTGTATAGGCATTAGAGGCAGAGTCTAGTCCATGGCAGTGTACTCTAAAAGCTTCTATAATTTCAGGTCATTTAAAACCATTTCTTTTTGCACTGGAAAAGGGATAACAGGTAAGAATGGACTTTCATTCGGCCTGGCTAGTAAAGCATTTCAGCACTTCTCGGTGACCTCAGAAAGCTACATGTGCTCCCTCGAACGGCTCTAGCCAGATTACTCCGAGAAAATCACATCCGGCATAATTTTAGACTTTTTATAGTTTGACAGCCTGTTTGTTCATTCACTAGCTCGCTTGTCCATTCACTCATTTTCCTGCATGTTCTCCTGGTGAAGGTTCTTTCTCCGGGGTTCTCTAGATGTTCCCAGACTAACTTTTAAGATATATCATCTTCAGCATGTTCTGGCTCTTGTCCAATGGTCCAGCAGCAGCTGACCAGGTGTTTGGAGGAACCGATTTTCTACATCTTGTACTTGTATGCGTATTCTTTCAGCAGCCGCCATTACTACATATCTGAGTATAGCAATGTACACCGACCAGTGATCAGACAGCTTCATCCACAAACTACAGTACTAGGACCAGTAACACTGAGACTGTAACACTGCTACATGATCTGTTTATATTCAGTAGATTTTGATTACATATCATTACTGCTGATCCAAGTCAAAAAAGCTAGTAAAGGCTTATTAGTGATTCTGTAAATGGTTATAACACCTATTTTTGCTTATCCTAACAGCTCCAGTATGTGGACAAGATTTATATAAGGGTTCTTTCACTCCTCACACATTTTTTGGCAGATGATAATGAACTCTTGTGCCAACAGTTTTGTGATGCCGCACTGTATTTGGACTCAAATCAAGTTCCAAAGGGTGGGGCACTTTTTCCAGCCGCTAACTTGTAACCTTAAAAGGAATCACCTGTAGTCAAACTCGATAAAACCAGCTTGTGAGGAGTCTCTTCGTTCTTTTCTGTATCCCATATTTTAGGAGTTTAACTCAAAGCCCATTCCTGTAGCGTAGCAGCGTATTATGTGCTTAGAGGCTGTATTTGCAGGTGGGGAGCTTAAGATTGCCTCCATCTCTCTCTCTCTCTCTCTTTTTTCTCTCTCTCGATCTCTGTCTCTCTTTTTCTCTAAATTCACTTTTGCAGATGTCCAGAAGATTTTGCAGGGTGTTTGGGGAAGATAAGAAGCAGTGTATTTTGTCTGAGTGCCGCATTAATCATTCGCGCATTCTGGACAGGAGACAAAAGAAGCAATATGCATACGATTTGGGCCGCACACTGGTCTCATGACTACAGTTTGTTAGCAAGGTAATGAAATTGACCATGTGAATAAAAGCTCTGTTAGACAAAGATCTTAAATTAGTAAAGATATAAACATCGAAATAATTAAGTGTTTATTGCTAACAATGCACAAAGGTGTTAAATATGTGGTGTAGGCATAGCATTTCTTTTTCATCTCTTTCATCTCTTTTTAGGGACACCTGAAAATCTTTTCAATTTTGAAACAAATGAACCTGAATAAAATGGTTCATACTGCTTCGATTAAGGGTAAAGTACCAACTTTACCTATGTGACCTTTGACCTGTGCTTTGTATTTTGCGGCAGAAGAAAAAATATGATGGGTCTGTTGTGATTTCTTTAATCACACCATTCTTTTGCTCTGCCTGTATTCTTAGTGTTGCTTGGTGCACATCTGAAAATCCAAATTAACCACACACACACACACACAAAAAAAACACACTCCTTTTATCATGGAGGGATGCTTAATTCATTTGGACACAGCATCATTGCTTGGTGACTACTCTAGCTCTCACTAGCATCAACCGTTCGCTTCCTTTTGAGCTTTATTTGCTCACTTAGAATTCAATAACATTCTGCATCATTCCACATGGAGTTGGTATTGGGTCCAGATGTCACTTTGGAACTTTTGATGAACAGAATCAAGTCATAGTGCTTTAACCCTCATCTCTTTCTTCCGTTCTGCTCTTCTTCACCATTTTGACTCTTGGGACACACATATCTATTTGATGTGGTCTGCTCTGTCAGGCTCTTATTTTTGATTTTCCTCTCTCTGGATTGGGTGTAAACCTCAGACGCCCCTTTGATATTCATCTTCTTCAGACTGACCTGAACGACCCATGATATTTTTTTTTACGCCATCAAATTTTGCCGCTTCAGGGAGAACAGCTGTCATTCGGGGCAGTGGCAGTATTGTTTCTTTCCCCGCATGTTTCACCCAACGGCTGAAACAAGCACTCTGACCCCTGGAGGCTGTGTGCCTGATGTGCCATCTGGGTGATGCTGTCCCACAGAGACCTTCCGGTTGTCTTGCGTGTTAGCCACTCAGCTCTGAGCTCTGTAAGTAAAAGTTTAGAGTATTACGTGGCTGGCAGCACTTTTTTTTAGGCTTTTATAGAAATCCCTGAATCAGAGTGCTTCTTATTGAATATGCTGTTGATTTTATGGACCAAATGTCCTTCAGGTGTTTGGCTTTTATTGAAAAATGTGGTCTAGTTTATGTTTCTGGATATGAAACAGAAATCGTGTTTTAAGTGTACGCTATTATTGTAACCCAATCCAGGGTGCCTTTCCAGTTGGGTGGTAAGGGGTATTGTTTTTCTTTCTTTCTTTCTTTCTTTCTTTCTTTCTTTCTTTCTTTCTTTCTTTCTTTCTTTCTTTCTTTCTTTCTTTCTTTCTTTCTTTCTTTCTTTTTGTTATCCTTCCTCCCTTTCTGTTTCTTTCTCTTGCTCTTCCTCATGCCAGCGTCTGTACTATTTCGCCTCACATGATTAAAACAACAAAGCAAAGCCGGATTTATCTCCTCTTACGGTTCAGAAGATTCTTCGGCTCGGTTTCTTTCCTTTTAAATGAAATTTCAAATGCTCATGAAACAGCAGGTATTGCAGCCTGTAGGCAGCGTGCAGCCTGGGTTTTTTTTCACACTGTGCTTCTCAACCTGCTGCCTGAAAGGGTGTCTTTTTGGCATGAAAGCACAAGGGTTAAAATGTTGGTGGGTGTTTTGAACATTGTACACAGTCTTTTGTTGTTGTTGTTGTTGTTGCTTTTACCTGAGCTGTTAAAAGTGCATTGGGTCTAAGCATGAGAATTCAGGGATTGGGGCAGATCTTGTCTTGGTGCTTATTCTAGGATTAGATGCATTGTGTGCTTTGAGCCGAGTTTTGAAATTCCTATGACACTTGTCAAAACACTTTCCTTCCATTTAGATAATCAGTGCTGACAACTGAATTGCATGTGATAACAAGCCAAAAATAAAATCCATCTTCAGAGAAAAAGAAAAACCAGAAGCATGCCAAAGGACTGACTTTACATTTATATTCATCTAACAGAGCAAGCGGTTAGCATCCGTTGGTCCAGAGTCTGGATGATCACTTAGAAAAGCATTTCTTAAAATACGTTGTATAGTATTGGAATAAAATTCCATTGCAGAGCAAACAAATGTAGGAAAAACTGCAGTAGTTGGCAGTGATTCATGAACACGAACCAGCTTCTGTAGCAAATCCAATCACATGCATTTATGTAAATTATTTACCTAAGGGGAGCTCAGTGGACTAGAGACTAGCGCAGGGCTAGACACTTCTGCTCGGAAGATTGAAGATTTTTCACAGACATTCATAGATCTTTCATTTTATTTACCCGGGTCTTGTCGGAGACGAGATCTGCCGACATGGCTTCTTTTTTAATCGACACCAAAAACAATATTTTTGAAGTGTGTGTTTATTTTTCCCACATCGCATTCAAAATACGTTCGTCTACTCCCCACTGGCAACATGAAGCACCTCTATGAATCAAAACCAAACAACTTGGAATTGTTATATTTCTAAATTAAAAATTCAGCATTAAAAAGGTAATCATGATTTTAAAGCAAAGAATGCAGCGTGGTTGGGACTTAGTTGAGGAACTTCTGCTGTACAGGAAGTCTTACTACATTATTAAATGCAGGACAAAGTGGCTTACTGTTGGGCTACAAGTCAAGTCGAGACTTGTGTGTTTAATGAAGATGCAATGGACAAAATTCTACACACATACACACACACACTCTTCATTATCATTTACACATGCACAGTGTCAGTTGTCTAAGTCATCTCCGCTCTGCACACTGTGGAGTTTCACTCAGGTGAATGGTTTTATAAGTAACAGAGTTAAAACATATGGCACTTATAAAGGTTGCTTATTTTCCCTCCAGCAGCTCTTAACTACAAACAGATGCACGATGGCACTTCAGCTCTCAGTCTAGCATAATGGAGAAAAATAAAGCAGTAGGGAAACACAGAGAAGCGTACGTGACATGGCTCGATATCCGTAACACGATATTACGTGAAGGTCGTGTTTTCATTCCAGAGATTTCTCCCTGATGAACGGTATCTTCTCGCCGGAGGTGCAGACGAACACGGATGCCTGTCAGGCGGTAGGAGCCGAAAGGGAATCAAAGAGGATCTACGGTTATGAAGAATTGGGTTCTGTGTCAGATCCCAATCTGAGCCCCTGCTTTTGTGTTCCTTTGAAGAAAACGCGTCTTAAATCAAAGCGTGTTAGAAAAGGAGATCATTACAAGGGCTGGGTGGCCTTAAGCTGGAATTCTGGTGCATCTGGGGTTTTTTGCTGTATATATACCTAAGGGAATGAATTTACTCTGTATATTTTGTTCTCGTTGTTGGTAATATATGAAATTTAAATAAGAGATGTCCTGCACACCTTTACCTTTATGCTATACTTTTGTAATAGCACTCCTTGTATGTGTATAGAACATGAAAGCAGGAGACTCAGTACTATGCCTGTCGTTCTTCAGTGGTCTTCCTGAGCCACACGTACAGACAAAGTGTTAAATCCTTCATTTCTGGATCTGCTTTCTAGAACCTCACCAGGCTTTCAGACAACAGCGACAAAATGTTTTCTAGTGAAACAGAGCTGCTACACAAACCAGTTTACTTGCTGAGCTTGGAATCAAGCTTGGCTTCAATTCTACTTCCTGTTAGTCAGCACAGTGACAGATTCTAAACTTTTCAGACACTTCCTTTAATTCTGATTCACACTCCTGCATGGAAGATGGTGTCAGAATGAAATTCTTTTGTTCATATTTATGTTGACTCTAAGCCTGCTTAAAACACAGTGGTGTTGAACCATCTGATCTGCCACAGTGAACCCATTTACTTTCTGTCATGGCTGAGATAAAACAACACAGATGTATGTCAGGAAAAAAAAAGCATGAACACATTTTGGCTACAGGATTCTTGAAGGCAGCATGTAAATGTATTCCACACTTCTATAAAGTTATTAAAATGAAAGTACTCATGGATTTGTGATTCTAACACCTTCAGACAGGCAGAGCAGGTGACATGAATTATGCAGCGACTCTACCCCCAAACTGCTGCATGTGAAACGGCTGCACTAATGGTCAAACACTTCAGAAGATGATGTCCTGTAGTAAAGAACCGCACTATAATTTGACTCGTGGAGACCCGTTGTTTGGCCTGCTACACACCTTTGTACGTGGACATAACCGATGACATCCTGAAATGATGTTCAGAACGTAATTTGAAAAAAAAAAAAAAAAAAAAGGAACTGGCACTGAAACGCAGTCATGTAATCACTGTGGTGTTAAATCACAGTCTAAAGCTCATCTGCCTTTTATACACAGTCTAGCTGAATCCATATTCAGCCACTGCTCTGATTATACTCTCGCCTCCAGCAAATTCCGCACCGGAGGATGTCGAACAGGTTTCACAGAGTCATCCACGGTGGCAGCGCAAGATCGTGCCATAGCTTCTCTGCGGCATTCTCACCAAGCGCACGTTTGCCCTTTCTCTGTCTTAATTCTCTCCCATCCTTTGCATGTTGCTGTCTCATGTTTTGTCAGACTGACCTGAATGTTCACATTCCATCATCTAGCACAAGCACATCAATTACCTTCCATTTCTCCCAATGCTTGTAGTAATTAGGTGTCTGTTTCCTGCCCTCGAGCATTATCAGGGGTAACTCGGAAATTGCATAATATATTTTTAATGATCTTTATCTGTTGCCGTTTTGACTATCTCCATGTATTTTAGTAACGAAGCCAAAGCTAAGGATTGTGTATCAATTGGCAGAGAACCAAGAATGAAATATCAAAGATCTTCCCGCATATCTCTCAGTCATGGCGGTCATTATGAGGTGCATTGTCTGTTATCTGTTGCTAGCTCATCGCAGAAATCATTTACACCAAGCCATATTTATTTGCACGCAAATATCTTTATGCAGGCGCAAATGTGTGTGCGCTTTTCTCCCAGAATCCCCTCGCCATTACTCAAGTCTACAGTCGGCCACATGATAAATTGATAGGAACATTTCTCTCTCACACAACAGTATTGAATAAATTTAGCCGCATCTGAAATGGCAGCGTAATATGAGAAGGAGCGGAGAGTAAAATAAACTTGCAGGGTATTTCATATTGAATAATGGATGTGTCAAAGCCATTAAGAAATCATGTGGATTTTGGCTTCCCAGTTGCCACAGGCAGTGACGAACATATCAATAATAAACTATGTGTCTGATTCATTGAATCCTTGTCATTTGCTCTGTATGACTGCTTTTACAGTAGCACAAACCTGACTTCATTCAAATCCTGTTGCTAATTAGAAAATGCTAATTCAATCATGTATTTGCAATTGTATTTTCCATGCGAGCGCACATAAGTCGAAAAAGAAAATAAATGCACTTGCATTTTCGTTTAAACCAATGTACGGTGTAAACCATACAGTTTAAACAGCAACATCCTTGTGACAATTTATTTTTTCTGTGTCTTTACAGGTAATTTTTTTATTTTTATTTTTTGTCCAGATTGAAAAACGTAATAGCAATGCCTCCGTTTGTGATTGCACTTCCTCACTGTCACGCTTCGGCTCTACCTGAGTTGAAACGCAATCCTATCTGCGATTGCATATTCATTGCCTACGAGAATGCGTGTCAGTCACAGAGAGTGGGTGGTACTTCTACTGCAAGCAACCTCTCAGAGAAGCTGCTCCTGAGCTAAAACAGCAAACGTCAAGGGAATTCTGGGACTCTGGTTTAGTTTCTGTTACTGCGCCTTCAGTTAGAGCAACAAATATGAGTCAGAAAGTACCAAGCTGCCCTTAATGACAGGGTGATACATTAATCCTACTGATATGTGAGTAGTCTTGCAAGGTGTTGCTAATGAGTCTGGTACTTTACAGAAAGAAACATTTCCAGAAATCTATTTTACCAAGAAGAGCCCAGCAGTGAGACAATGACTAACCACAAATCTTTCTTCTAACGCATCAGAAAACATGAAGGGATTTTTAAAGGGAATTTGATGGAAGGGGATGACATCACTGTTTACAAAATCTTACCAACTCATTAGAATCATAGATAGACAGACAGACAGACACACTAAAATTTTTCATTGTACATTTGTTAGACATAGAAACTTCTAGAACTTGAAATGACCATGTAAAAAAAATCAATCGAAGAATACAGTGTTTCTACAGTAATATATTACTGTTCTTTACAGTTACAGCCATTCTATGAAGGAGGTTCATGTTTTATGGAAACACAGTTAGAATGACCTTTAATTTACTGTAAAGGGTTAACGAGTATATGAGGAACTCGTTTCGATTAGCTGTTTATAATAAGTGAATATTTTTTGGGCAACTTTCCTACACTCCCTTTCCTGCTGCAGCTTATTCTTAATCCAGATGCCTGTGTGCGTGTGTGTGTGTGTGTGAGTGAGTGTGTGTGTGTGTGTTAGGTGTGGTCGTTAGACTCAACTTCCTTTTACCAGACACTGCACCACAAATCCACCCACTGTGTTGTAATGACATCATGTGTTTTAATTATGAACAACTCTTATTGATTAAATCTTTTATTTCTTTCACAATGGAATATGTTTCTGTTTTGTGAAACATAACAGCATTTAGCTAGTAATGCAGACAGATAAAGTCCTAATTAGTGCTGTGAGATTACCAGTAACACTAGTAGAGAAAGGGGTGATATGTCTCTCAGAGATGAGTATGATTGTGTTGGAAATACACCTTGACATGTCTGAGTTATGACGAGTAAAGCAGTCTCAGGGCAGTGTCATCAGATATGGACCTGGTGATACATCATAGTGTTTGGGTCTTATTTTCTGTATTTGTGTGTGTAGGTGTGTATGGTGGCAGTTTTTTCTTTTCATCTTGTTGGAGACCAGTTGCAAGTTGATATTTAAGAATATATGGCGGTTTTGACCTTGCGGTGGAAGAAAACCCTGTAGCTTTATTAAAACGGTATAATAAAGCCAAGCCGGTTCTTATTGTTTAATGAGGTAACTGTTAGGGTTAAATCTGGGTATAGGATAGCATTAATTATCTGTATTACTTATGCATTAACACCCTGACAAGAAGAGTCAGACACACAATTTTGTGTGTGTGTGTGTGTGTGTGTGTGTGTGTGTGTGTGTGTGTGTGTGTGTGTGTGTGTGTGTGTGTGTGTGTGTGTGGTTTCTAGTCATCTGTGAAGACGAACCTTCTGGTTACAATGACGTGTCAGTAGCACAAGACTGAAAACCACGTGTTAATTTTCAAACACCAAAAATGAGGGGAAATCTCAGTGATCTCAGTGCCCTTATGGATGTACATATCAAATAGGCTGGTTTGAACATTTCCGACATTTGCTGATCTCTTGGGTTTTCACAGGAACAACAGTCTTTATAGTTTACATAAAATGGTGTGAAAAAGAAAAAAAAAAACATCCATTGAGTGGCAGCTCTGCGAGGCTGAATCATGTTGATGAGAGAGGTCAGACGAGAACGTCCAGACAAAGTCTCAACAAATAACCAGAAAGCATTTCAGCATGTACAGTGTTGACGTGTAACCTTGAGGCAGATAGTCTACAAAAGTTGCACAGGTGGCACGTGATTGTCTGCTTAGATAGCTACATGAATAAGCAGATGTTCAGATGTTCATAATGAATTTTTGAAGGACTGTGTTTTTACAAATTAGTTTATGTGCTTGTCCCTTGCTAGACGTGTACTTTTATTTTAATGGTCTCCACCCAGAATGAATCACTTTGAAGGAAAAATATACATTCACTATTGATAGCTGACCAAGCCGTCACATAGGCCACATGAATAGAAGTAGGAAAAAACTTCCTTATCAAAGACTGCAGAGAATTAGTGTTGTTGTTGCTGCACCTCTATCATCTGGCTAATCCTGGCCGGCCTCAGACAGACTCCGACCCCCTCCACTCGAGGTCAACGGCACACAGATAGTGCTACTTTAGAGGGTTAGAAGGTGAAAGGCTTCAAAGTATGCATGATGAAATACAGCCCTACTCTTATCAGTCACCTGGACAGTGTTAGAGAAGTGTTTTATGTGCCGGCTGACCAGTTTCTCCTTCTGCTTTCTTAACAGTTCTTACAACATTACACATTTTGAGTGCTTTAGATGTTTTTATTTATGGGACAGCTATTATCTATAGTGTATGTGCTTTGAGAGGGGCTGAAAAATAAAGGTGAAATGATTCAGATAGAGCCTAGCAATCACAGGAAGCTCTACCGCATCAAGAACTCACGGATAGGTGAAAAGTGTAATGTGCAATTAACATATTATCTTCAGAGGATCATTCCAACCCCCCAAGTAATGGTGTATTCAGTGTGAATTTACGTGTTGACCTAATTTGATGTGAATTGGAAACTGCATATGCTAATAAATTCATTATCTAACAGCGTACTCTCTAATTCTCAGTCTTAATCATACCTGGGTCTCAGGTTTGTACTGGATGTGTCATAGAAATAGAAGATAGAAGAAGCACATGATAGCTTTTTTCTCATGATAGGTTTTATAGATATTTAGATATTATAGATATTTTCTCTTTGCAGTATCCATTAGTTTATTAAAACTGTCCCTCTTTCATTAAACGCTAAATATTAAATTGTGTAAACTGATGTGTGTGAATATCTGATCTGCACTATTTTTCTTCTTTGAGACCAGCACCAGAGCTGAATAAAGTGTCTTTAAAGGCAACAAGGGACAAAATAGACTGGTTGATTTATTTCACCAGACCTGAGGCACTTGGCTTGTGAGTTATCAGAGTGGGTTGGTGGTTGATGAGAACATTCACTTCTTTAATTGGCTAAAACTTGTTTAACATAGATGTGTAAATCGCATTAGCATATTTTAATTATTTCCTGATCCACCTCAGTGCAGCCCTAGAGTGCAACCACCGACCTAAAAAGATAGACTTCCTTGTCTTGGTGACATATGTTCACTAAGATACATGGTGACACTCGGTTATTTGTCACTATGATGTTACCTGAAGAGGTACAGATTTACTTAAAATTGCATGTCCTCTGTGCTCTTGGTGGGTTGAATCTGAGTCAGAAACAAGCTAAATTAAGGGTGTGAAACCCTTTCAGAAGATACTATAGGTCTCTTGATATGTAAGTATAAATTCATTTTATATGCAAAACATTACAGTTAAACATATAATGGTTCCATTAGATTCAGCTCACTATTGCTCTTGATTGATTCGATTCGGTTAAGCACCAATACGATTTGATTCATAACTGACCCACTATGATATTTAAGGTTTTCTCACACAGGAAAGTATTAAAGACAAAGTCAAAACCATTGTTACCAAAACCATTGGTTTTGACTTTTCCCATTCTAGTCTTTATACCGTGAGGATAACGTGGACACAGTTGAATTACATTTAGTAGGGATAAAGCATGTAGGATGTATCATTAAGACTTTCTGGAAATTATCAGTACCTTTCTAAAATTGCTGCTACCTGCTTCTTTTTCTCGGAAACATTTTGCCACAATTCCACAGAGTTTATCAAAGCCTGAGAGAGCAGATCAGCGATTAGAGACTAGAGCAATTTGAGAAGACCTCTATACTGTGATAACCTAGACCCCCTCCAATGGGTTTTATCTGACACCCTGATGGAAAGAGTTACCTTCCTTCTATGCTTCCCCCACATCTCCCTAATAGGAATCCCAATGTCCTCTCTGGCCATCATCACTCACATCTGCCCCGTTCTTCCTTCCATATCTATCTCACGCCTGCTCATCTCTCTCTACCGGCATGCTGCCAGCCGCTATCAACATGACCTCGTCCCACTGATCTCCCTACTCCTGCCAGTCAACCCTGGGGTATACCCCCCCCATTGCTTGCCTAAACACTCCTCTTTGGCTCAATGAGGCTTTCATAGCCCTCAAAAGGCCCTCTGTGAGCCTGTATCTGGGATTTATATCCTTCACTATGGCCAATCCGCCTCATAGCTCAACCTTTGCCACAGACATGCTTCCAGTCTTCATTTGGCATTGATCAAATCAACAGTCAACAGGCTTGAACATGTGCTGTGTTAAGAACTTTATTGGGCTGTATAGAGGACTGGTGTGCTATGTAATATGTTATCTACTCAGATTGGACTATTAAATTTGATGGCTGTGATGTTGCTGAAATGACTTGCATGTTTCACAATGAGGAGTCTGTTGCGATGACCTTTACCGTTGGCAAGCCATTCAAGGCCGTTGAATAGTCAACCATGGAAACCCAGTCTCGCCTCTTGCCAGCACATGAAATATTGGAGGACTGCTAATGCTTACTGGTATGAATGATAATCTAACACAAGTTGAGTGAACAGTACGGAAATGGTTCATGGTAGCAAAGAAAACACCCTCAGATTTCAGCAAGTATATCTATGTTTTTTCTAACAGTGGGAGTCACTGGATTCACAGGGTGACCTTCCATGTTCAGTGAGTTGGAGAAGACTAATGAGTATCTGTGCCCACTTGCTTTTCCTCCCGGGTTTGTTATCTGGTTCGGGTCGAGTGAGATGGGTTTTCTAAAGAGAAACGGGGCTTTGCTTCCGGCTGAAAGAACCTTACAGTATCTGCAGATCTGCTTCTAATGACCAGTGTAAGGACAGCTGAGCTTGAGCGTAAGCCTCAGCTTGCTTAGGGGATTCAACACAACTTTACACACACACACTCACACACACACATAATGTCTGTTGGTCCACTGAAAATGAACTTCACAATAATATCATGGAGGAAATGCTTTCTCAACTTGCATTGCATAGCTTCGCTCTGCATGCAAGACCCATTAACCTTTCAGACAAATGGAAACAGAGCAAAAGAATCTTTCCCACAATTCCCCCCCGGGGCCCCACCAAGCTGACTGTGTCCAGGGGAACAACTCGGAGAGTAGGTAAGTGGTCTTCTCCTGCTGGTGAGTGACAACGGAAAGACAGATAGTGCTTTGCAGATAATTAGGAGCGACAATAGATCGATTTTTTTTCCATGTTCACATGGCTACAGAACCTCATAGGCTGGATCATGAAAGCGCCCCAAGACCAAGCTCTGAGTATATATATCAGCAAAAATCTTAGATCATCCATATGATGTCCATTATTAAGGTGAAAATGAAAAACAGTAAATAAAAAAAAGCAAAGCTGAAGAATTAGGACATCAACATACTTAAAGAAAAGTAAACCAGGGAAATATAAATCCTGGAACTTCAGTTTCTTTTGCGAAACTTTGTACAAATTTTGGACTCCAATCCAATACCAGCCCTCTAGAACTCAATAAAACATCTGCATTTGCTAAATACTAGTTTAACGGTAAAGAGAAGTGAAAACCTATAGAATCAAATGGGAATGATATTTACATTAACATTGCTCACTACTGCGCTAATTTCAAACTCACTAAAGGAATTAGAGGCCTTTTCTCTCATGGCTGTAATTAAAGAGGACAGGAGGCTCCTAAGATTTATGTTGCTGAGTCCTTTGCTACAAAAGGAATCAAAGGCCAGACACTGTGGTGCCTAAATATTTAAGATGACTTGTTTTCTCATGGTGCCAGCTTTCTCAATTACACCCTCCACCTTTAACGCTTTCATGCATTAAGTGCGCATGATTGTTTCACATGCTTTTTTCACCCTTCTTTTGTCAGGAGAACATTGCATGTGAGAAAATTAAGTGTGTGGTAGAATAGTTCTTTCATTTTTTCCCCTGTGCATAGGTTTGAAATGTTTTAAAGATGTCGTTCAGGCTTACAGTATGTGTACATGGGAACTGGTGAAGTACACTTTGTACTGTGCTTCTGTGTTCTGATTGTTACTACTCCAACTACAGACTGTACACAGACACTAAGGGAAAAAACATTAGTAAAGTGATTAAGGAAACAATCAGTCGTATCGCACCAGATGCTGTGGTAATATAGATGGATCGTACATTTCTAAAGAAGCTCACGGCTCCTTTGTTTTTAGCTGTATGTGGCAACACTAGCTGTGGTTGCAAATCGATACTCTTGGCAACATCGTCTTGGCTGTGCTGGTTGGGTTATGAATTATCTGTTACATTGTCCTTTTGGGATTTGCTTTATTTTCTAAAGTGGAAATGAATAACTGCTTAAATAGGATTCACATTTCATCCCATGAAAGCAATAATGCCAGCGCAGGTCAAACCCAATCACAGAGTATTTTGAACCCACAGAAGTGGGATGAAAATAGAATATTAGTGGGTTTGTTGAATGACTAGTCAACTAATCAGTCTCACATTAGCCCTGTCTAACTTGAGATAATTAGGCTGTCCAGGGTCTCATTCACCTGACACCAGTCTGACATGTTTCTTAGGTGTATCTGGATGCAACACAGAACCTTTTCAGTACTAACACAGATACTGTAGTCCTGTTCATGAATAAATTAAATATATATTGTTGTTTTATTGCACCAGACTGCACTGACTTGCAACATTGCTCAAGGCACAGCAGGAATTGCCATGAAAAAGTATTATTAAAGGATATAATTGCAGCATAATAGCATAGATAATTAGGCTAAAGGATAAAACGGTAGAGTTCCTTGTATGCACTTTGTGTTATCTGCTTGTAAATGCCCCGAGTTTAGTTTCAGTGTAGAATGCATTTCTTCATGATCTTTATGAAATGTCAAAAGGACACACAGAGATGGAAATGCACTAGCAGTTTTGTATTTGTGGTTGCCCAGTGGTTCAGTAGGCTGATGATACTGAGGTCACCGACATTGTTTTCTCATCTCAAAAAACACTCAGTGAAAGAAAAAAGCCCTATGCGATACTTTCACAAAAAGTTTTCAAACATAATGCACGATGCACCTCGGTTCTGCAGTGTACGATACTCTTTCTGATTTCCACCTCTCACTGCAGTGAACACCTTTGCCAAGGTATAATCTGGCTGTCAGTCGTAACTATTTTTTTACTAGACAGATAAATGATCTTGAAAGAAAGACATATACGTTTCAGACTCATGAGAACAATGGGGAAATGGTAGGGGTGTGGAAAATAAAGAAACCAAGAAACAAATTTGCTCTATGGTTTAACCAGCTCATTGGTAAACAATATATTTGTTGTGTTTTTTTGCCTGACCCACCTCGAGCTGTTTTTGTACTTCTACCACAAAGTTAGTTGCCTTGCCTTGAACTGTTAATATTAGACTTTTCAAAATTTAACTAAAATGTAGAAGAATGACCCCTTATTCATTGTCAGATGGAGAATTTTACAAAAATAGTCGATGGACTGAACTGGTTAGAGGGTCAGGTGTATTGCTCAATAACATGGTCCACATGCTGCTAGCTCTGAGAGCATTGGGGGCACAGTGCAGGCATCGAGAAATCCTTTAATCCGGTTTTTAAGAAGAAAGAGCTGTCAATGCAGAGCAGTGATGACTGAAACGGCTGCCATGATGAGGCACCTAAAGTGACCCTGCCATGGTGAGAGGAACAAGGCCATCAAACATGCTGGGAGGCTCGCCTACCTAATCCCATGACCTTCAACCTCCGATGAGGCAGAAGAATTGTCTACTTTCTCTCTTTCCATTTGTTCAGTGGAAAGTTGTGCATTACTCACTGTGAAACTTTATCCTCTACAGTACACACTCAAATGTTGTTTGTCTGATGGAAGAGGAGGTTTGTTGGGAGAAAAACCTGAACATATATTTACACTTGTCTTAAGATGTAGAATACACACATATTCTTCTCCGAAAAAAAAAGCCATCTTGTTGACATTACTCTTCTCGGGCTGGGACAAATACGTCAAAGCAGACATCTAAAGTATGCCACCAGGAGAAGATAAGAAGAGAGACATATGGCCAGGAATGTTCCAGGCCTTAGAGCGGTGGCTAAACAGCATGCTGTTTTTGTTTTCCCCAACATGGGCAGTGTAGCCTCCTGTGTGGCATGCGGATGGAGACTTTGTCCCTGCCCATGGAATGAAAGAACCTGAATTTGAGATAGAGGAGAAACTCTTTTCGTCCTTCATCTCCAATCCTGCAAATCCTACAGCTCTCTTTGCAACTATAAAGCTGAGGGTCAAGACCAGAATAAGCCGCCTTTAGCTCTCATCTGGCTTCCTGCACACCCTTGCGTTTTGCGGTTTTGTGAGCATGAGGTTAATAGAAAGCATTTTGCAAGCAATTCTTTACTTGCTTTTATTCCTGTTAAAGATCCCTCGGCAATATGAAATTTAGAGCATATTATTTGTAAAGTATTGCACAATACAGTGTAGCACTATTTAAATGCAGATTAGACTAGGCATGACTACATGTGTTGAACCACTGTCCAGAGATTGAACATTTATTAATTGCTTCCAATCACTATACCAACTCTAGCAAATTTAACCATTTATACAAATTTAATTAACTGGAAGTCTGACCTAAACTTGTGGCATGAACTACAAGCTAATCCTAGCCCAGGAAGTGGGGAATAATCAAGAATAGGGGTGTTTTTCTCTAATTAAGGGTGTGAAAGTATTGAAGTGCTGCTCCAGGTTTTATGTATAGCTATTATACATATGCCTCACACATGGACTGTTAGTTAGGCAGTGAGCAAAAAGGGCACTACTGGGTGGTCCAACAAAATCGGCTGCTGAAAGACTTTCTAACCATATCATTATCTTCATTATGTTTGTTTTAGGAGAGCCATGACTGCTGTGCTTTCCTTTGTGCTGGCTAAAGATGATGCCTGATATTGGATTGACATTTGCTTAAAAACTTTACACAAATGTCATTTAGAACTTTTGATTGGTTTGCAAATTTTTACCACTTTCTCTCATCCACAAGTATACATATGTATAGGATGTACAACGGATGGACCATGAAACTGAACCAATGGTCAGTATTGTGTTGGAGGTTTCACGCCTTTACATGCGGAGTCTGGTGTCCAATCGTCTCCACAACTATACATAAAATATTGCAATCCACATACCAAAATGTGAGGATTCAGAAGAGGACAAATTGTTAGTGTGCATCTTTGACCAGGACAGCAAGCCTTTGTGGTGTATCAAGAGCTACGGTATCCAGGGTTATTCTCCTACAGAGGACGGACCACATCCAAAAGAAGGAGTAACTGTCGATGCTACTAAAAACCATAATACCATCCCTGCCGAACTCTGTGCAGAATTAAATGGGAGCCTCGACTCTCCGGTTTCCACCAAAAATATGTTTGTCCACAGGGACAATATTCATGGGTGGACTTCTATAGCTAAATATTTAGTCACTCATGCCAGTGTCAAATCAGTTTCGGTAAGACCAGCAATGGAAATCTTGGGCCTTGGACAATGTGAAATAGGATTTGTTCTCTGAGGCGTCCACCTTCACTGTCTTTCCCAAATCTGAGAGAGTTACAGTATACAGTAATATTACTGTGGTCTAAAACCAGGTGTTGTAAGGGAAAGAAGGACAACCCGGGACTGTAAATAAGTCACTCGATCATGTGCATGTGGGTGCATTCAGGGTCCCAGCAGCTGAACAGAGAGGCAAGTAGGGCACAGATTTGGCACAGCAGCAGTGAGCACAGTGAAGTGTGCCATGACAGTGTGCAAGTGTGCTCCAAAAGATGTTTTAACTCAGCCCATCAGTCTGTCTCTCAAGGTTTTGCAAATTCATAGATCTATAGCTTCCCCAGTCCGTTTTTTTTTGTTCAGGCTGATTTGGATCACTGCAGGATCGGAACTTCTCGCCCAGTCTGAAAGCCGCATTAAGAGTGAACTCCACAAAGAGTGATTGATGATGCTCCATCTCCCCAGCTGGTCCTTGGCTCCATCATCCATCTCCAAGACTCTATCCATCCTTCTCGCAGCCAGTTAGTCTGCCAGACCTGCAGTTCACACATATCGCCTGGCCTCAATTAGCACAGGAGCTTCCACAATTGACCCAGGCTTACGGTCCAGGCGAGCTAATGCATTACTAATGCATTAGGCCTTTATTGGACTTGAAAATTCTACCTCTTCCAGGTGTAATTTTGCCTAATCTTGACTTTGACGTGCCGTTTGACTCCCAGCTGGCATTCAGTGTTTGCGTAGGGGATTTGTACGAGACTGTAATTAAAGCTGTGCGGCAAGCGGTAGTTCTCCGAGGGAGAGGTAGCCAGGTGGAGCTCAGACAGAAACACGACCATCTGTCTAGCCCCACAGAAAGCACAGGCTTAATTGGCCCTAGGCCTCGGAGAGTGCTTTTTTGTGCGCTCAAAATGCGATTACATCTTTTCATTTGCATTTTTGAGCTTTTGTTTCATGGGTGGATTGGAGTTGAGCTCAAGTTGGCAGGTGGCTCTTTGTAAAGCTTGCACATTCTCGAAAAGCATCCACCTCGCATGCTTAACTGCTAAATGTTCCTTGAAATGTGCAAGGGAAAAAAGTTCAGTTCGGCTCATCAAGGGATTTGAAGGGCTGTTTGCTGAATTCCCTAGTGTGTCTGTATATGGTTTAGTGAAATGCTTGGGGTGTGTGTGTGTGGGTAGGTGGGTGTGTTGGCTGGGTGTATGGGTGTGTGAGTGAGTGTTCAGGAGTGTGGTTCAGTTGCAGCTTATATCATTGACTTGCTGTGGGCTGCCTTTGTAAATGATGGAGAAATGTGAGTGAAGCGTGTATGGAGTGCTAATACTGCATGTCTCAATGTGGGAGCAGTAAGAATACACACACGCACACACACACACACATACACACAAGCATGCACGCACGATGTGGCAGGTGCCAATGGGTGCTAATGAGCTGTTAAAATCCCACACCCCATCTTGTGCACTGGCCTCTCACCTCACTTCCTCCTACATGCAGTTGTGGGCAGAGAGCTGAATGACCTGCACAGTGTGTATATGTGTGTTTGTGTGTGTGTGTGTGTTAGAGATAAAAGAAGTTTGTGCATAAGTGTGTTTTTGTGTAGTATTGGACTACACAAAGGCTTTTCTCCTCACTCAGCTCTTCCAAATGGAAAATTCCACAATACGATGGTAAACAGAGTACTTTCGAAAGACCGGTGCTTAAAATATTTATTGGATATTTGAGTTACTTCCGAAGCACAGTGTGGATGAAGTTAATAAGCACTGAGCCTTGAATTGTGTTTTGGTGTGTGTGTCTGTGTGTGCGTGCATATGTGCTCATGTGTGCATGCTTTATTTCTCATGGGAACATCTCTACAGTAAGTGTGTTGTGGGGGAAATGTGTCTATTCCAGAGCAGTGTGGGAAAAATAAGAGGAATAAGGACAAATAGCATTTTCCATGACCTTGGAACTTCAAACCAAACATGAGCATTTCCAAGAATTCACAGACAATTCACACAGACACACACACCGACACACACAAAGTAGAATACCCAAGATATTGTTGTACCTGAACAAACCAGGTACATTGTACTTTCTGTGATTGCATTGTCTTCCAAGAAGATGAAGAAGAGAGAAGATTTTCTTCTTGTGTGTGTGTTTTTTGTGTGTGTGTGTGTGTGTGTGTGTGTGTGTGTGTGTGTGTGTGTGTGTGTGTGTGTGTGTGTGTGTGTGTGTGTGCGCGCGCGTGTGTGTGTTCTCATGTACATTTTATAGTCTCTATGGTTGAATGTTTAATCAGTTTCCCTGGTCATATAGAGCACTATGAAGAGTCTTCATCACCAGTATGATTTATACTATGTAGTAACTAAACACAGGCTAACTATTTGAGATTTGGCCTCAAAGGCAATGGAGGGAGCATCAAGAAGAAGGGTCCAACCTAATGTAATTAATGAAATGATGATTTCTTTTTCTCGTCTTAATTTTCTTCGCTTAATAATAAAAATTTAGTCGCCATTTAATGCAATACAATTGAATAATGTTTGTCTGTGACTGTCTAGAATAATTATGAACAATTACAAAATAATTAAGGCTCAATTTGAATACTCAATTTTTATAGTAATTAAAATTGTAATAGAAATTTTTAAACTATTTAACAGCACCAGAGAGCGCATCTATTAGTCTACCTGTGAAGATCGGTGTGTGTATGCATGCATTATATTACTTTAAAAAATAGACGTGTTTTAGGTTAATTAATTTTGTGTGTGCGTGTGCGTGTGTGTGTGTGTGGCACTCATTGGTTGATAAATGCTCAGGCCCCAGTGAACAGCACTGGGATTAGTGCGCTGCCTTCATTCATGTCCCTGCCTCTGGGAACCATTTCACCTCCAAAAAACCATATAATCCCTTAGTAATCTCTGACTGAGCCACGCTTTCTGAAGGTATCCACAGGAACATGTTCAACGGCAAGAGTGGCAATGATTTGTATTCCCAATTTCCAGACCTAGAACCCCTTACTAGTGTGAGCCATAGTTTAAATGCAATGGTGTACATATTTCTATCATATTTATTGAATGACAATTTTTTAAATTTTCTGTGTATCACACAAACTGCAGTGTACATAAAACGGCACAAAAGTCATGGTTGAATATATAGCACACACAAACAGTACACTAGTTATTATAAAGAGCCAGTAAAAACTATAGTAGTGGGGTTTTTTTGCTGTTGTTTTTATTACCTCTGAACCTGAATCAGGAAATTTTTCCTCGGGTCTTTTTTTTTTTTTGCTTGTTTCTTGTAAGTGAGTGAAAGGCAGGAGGCAAGTGTGTAAACACAGCATGTTGTTTAATAGGGCAAATCCAATTATCATACTCTGAGTCTGTGACGGGCTTCAAAATACGGGCAGACAACATCAACCTGGGTCAATACATAACCAGAAACAGGATTACAGGGACGTAATACTGGAACAGTTTGCAGTATGACTTCTCTGAAATCTTGCTTTTGGTTAGTCACAGAAAAGCAGATTAACAGTGGACTAAACTTTGCAGTGAGACAGAAGAAGGGTTCAAGGGATGAACTCAGATCAAGCGCACACATCAGGTAATCACGGTGGCCAAGAAGTGCAAAACACATTAACAAATCAAGATATGCAGGTGAATGACAGGTGTCTTGTCCGATGATCGGTAAGTTTCCATTCGCGAACTATACAGTACCTACCTTTTCCGGGTTGTCTGACTTGTCGTTGTGTTTTCGGATTTGTTAATTTGTTTTCGGATTTGTTAATGTGTTTTGCACTTCTCGGCCACCGTAGAGTAGGTAATAGATCAATGACAGGATAAAGAAGAAGACACGTATCTACTCAAAGCAAAACAAAACCTGAGAGCAGCGTTCATCGTGCTTTAAGCCAGGTGGATTTTGTAGTAATAATTAGATGGACCTGCAAGTACAGAATGTCGCCTGAGGAGAAAAGAGGAGAATGATGACACCCAGGATTTTTAACAAGGACAGGCATGCTACATTTTGCTATGCACCCTTTTTTGCTTCATCAGAATACACATGGAGACTTAAACTCTGGAGTTCAGTACTTGTATTCCTGTAATGAGACAAACAACCTTGGATCAGCCATTTGCTGCAAAGGCTTTGACAGCTGGAGGTATTCTTCATGGGAGAGTATTCTTGATGTTAGAGATGCTGGTCTGCTCAGTTTTAATGCCCAATATCTGTTTACAGATGAGATCTAATCTCATAAACAGGCTGAGCAGATGCAAGGAAATGAAGGCTGTGGTGAATGTGGTGATCGTGGCATGACGCAGAAGCACTTTATTGATGGAGAGACAGTTTTATTTATGCTGTTGTTTAATGTTCAGACTGTGGGTTTAATAATTGCTCAATAAGAGCCTATGTACAAAGTTCAACCACTATAGGAAGGTTATGGGCAAAGCATTTCCTGGTTGGATGACTATGAAGGCTTCCAGGAAGCGCTGTCTCTCTCCACCAGGCCACCATCAAGGCAGCACTCAGCATTTATAATGTAGCGCATTAAGGGGCCATGATTGCAAAGTGCACTTACCTGACCAACATGACTGATGTCTGGAGAGGATTTTTATAGGGTCCACAGATTTCCCTTTGTTGTACATTTGCTTTTTGGCTTTTTCTCTCTTGCTGCTTTCTCCAGGTTTCCTCATTTCTTTTTCTCTGTGTCTCTTAAAGTCATATTCGGCCGAGTAGGGATGACTGATAAAAGGAAAAGATGCAGCATAATGGCCATTTTGTCTCATGTTGAGAGCACTGTTCTAGCTTTTGAAGGGCCTTTGAATTTTTTTGTAGATCATAGCACTCTCCTGGCTGATATCTGCAGAATATTAACCCCAGGCAAAAAAAAAAAAAAAAAAAAATGGGATTGACCCATAGACAGATAAAAGCGGGTGACTCGATGCTTTCATGTTCCTATTATATTCCATAGTTTGACTTGTATGAGTGGCTCAGCTATTAGGAATGTTGATTTACTGGAAAACACATTCTCAATTAAAGGTTGGTTTTATTCCAGCAGAAGAAAGGACAAGAGGCCCTAATGTAAGTTGTTCCAAGCAGGAACACCTAACCAATTAAAAATAATAATATTAGTTTGCACCAATTTCTCTGTGGTAACATTTTTAGTGCACGTGCAGTTATGTTTGAAGGCTAATTGGATTTTTGTTGTAGCAGTAAGAGCATGACAACAAATTGTTTCTCCCATAATGAATAAGAAAGTCTGTTGGATGTTAGCAGAAAATTAAGTATTCGCCTCCAGTTGAGAAAAAGTGAAGAATAAAGAGCATAGGTCAGTAGCTCAGAGGAAGAAGAGCAGAAAGAGAAGGTGCGTCATTCATTTATGTAGGGAAACACTTGTTAGCTGTACAAAGGAGGCTAGAGCGCTTCTGTTTACAGCAAATACCTCTTGCTCAAGGCTTCCTGTGCTGTTAAAAATGCAGAGCACCTCGCCATGAGCATTATCTAAAAATGATTATTCTGTAGCCTCTATATGCCCTATAGGGTCAACATCTACATGCTGCATCAGTTGCAGAGAATATTTCATATTGTCCCTGATCCCAGAGGTGCTTGACTTTAGCGGAAAAGGAACAGTAAGTGCAAATTGAAGACTTTGTCTGACCGAGAGGAAAAAGGATTGAATTTGGCTCACACAGACAGGGTGAATGAATAGTCCCCTTGAGAGAGACTTTGTGGCCCAAGGGGCTTCGGTTTGTAATTCAGGGCCATACCTCAGCCCATGACCAAAGCTTCTACCTCTGAGAGAAATCTCTCAGTGCACACGGCAGTATGGTGCAGAGCTGAGAGTATCAGCATTGATCTGACATACACAACACATCAGAAGAAACGTAGAGAATACGACATGTGGAAAGAGAGTCAGGAAGATGGGAGTCGACTATTACCTGCTCTTAGACGCTCTTAGACACACTCAACTTGCATAATAGGTCTCATGTGGGGACTTTAGCAGAGACTTAGCCCCTCTCCTTCAGCTCCAGTGCCAATTAGAGTGACTGGAGACTGTTTGTATAGTATTAGCCATGTCTTAGCGTGGCAGTGGTTCTGTTTACTGCAGCCAAATACATGCAAATGAGAGTGAAAATAACCAACTGCTCTGGCTTTACTCTGATGATCACCAGTGCACATGAATGTTAATTATTTATTCAGCTTTCTCATTTCCACCATTCTTCAAAGTGAAGATATTTTTATAGTCTCTTGGTGATTTTGCACTGGTTATAATAATCCTTAGTTTCTAGTACAGGCTGAAGTCACAGTTTGTTGATTATTTTTCAAAACAGCAGAACTGATTTTAAAGCTAGCTGTATTTCAAATAACAGGTTTTTGTCCAGTAAGAGGTTAACGCACCATTTCAATATGTTATAGTTTCTACAATAGCGGCTAATGCACCGACTCTTGTATAGCTTTAAATAACCGACTAACGTTTAAACATAGATTAAAGAGATGTCTTTAAGGAAGCAATTATTTAATTAAGGAGATTAAAAATCTCAAGTGTCTGGACTGAATGTCTTCAGGGCTCTCAGTATCATGTTAATCCGAAGCCGAGAATGGATGACTTTTGAGAGTGGCTATAGCGTAAGCCTTAACTAAGGGATAACAGGAACTCTCTCATGGATATAAAAAGGATAACATGTTGTTTATTAATTATTTGTAATCGCTGGCAAAACACTGTGGTGGGACACAGCCTGACTTCCTGTTGTGTTTAATATCTAAAATTAATTCTCTTGGTTTAATAAATGACTTGAGGTGGATTCTGGACACAGTTTATGCTTCTCTAATCTGATTAAAATGTGTATCACAGGGGGCTTGTAGCCCACGTCCATGACCTTGTGGTAACAGGCTGTAGTTTAATATTGACCTAATGGACTTCTGTAATATTAACATGTATAATGATCAACCCATCTGTGAAACTGGAACACACAGATAACTAGTCATTATAGTTCATTTAGCAGGCGATGAGTCAGTGGTAAAGGCTTTTAAAACATGAGCAGAAGATCAATTCAAATTCCACTGTTCTGCCATTGAGGACAAACCATAACCGTCAGCTGATTGGACCGTAATCTTTCCTCTGATGTTAGTCATCTGAAATGAATTGTTCTGTCAGTGAACTCTGCTGTGAAACTGTGGAAATCAGTCTGAAACATACATGAATTGAAAAGATTTTTAACTTGTTATAATTCGTTTGATTTGATTTGGGTATGTTCGTGTGGGAAAATGCAGATTTCCATCAAAAGGAGCTTTGGGAGCATGCTTCTGGGAAGGTTAGAACAGAGGAGCAGTTTTAAATATGGTTAGGGCAATAACAATTGGTCTGTGCCATTCCTTTCCCATGTTGCACTGCCACAGAGCCTTTGCCTGCTGCTTTCCGTGGCAGCTAATTCTCCTTTTAGTCTCATAACAGATGGAGAGAATCTCTCACCATTCTTTCCTCTTCGCTCTCTCTCTTTTTCTCTCTGTCAACATGTCATGATGCAGTGCCCGTCGTGGCTTGCTTTTTAACGGCAGATCATCGATGTCTGGAATGCAAGGAATGGCTAAACCTTCAACCATTTAAAAGCCACATAGTAATGAAACGTGTCGTTACAGGGCTTATCACCTTTCCCACATTACTGTCTGGGGTGCGTGCATGTAGTAACTCATGTAGCATATAACAGCGTAGTAGAACTGGCAAAATCAGTGGCATATTTATGAGCATAAATATTCCTTCACTGCTTAGCTCTAGTCCCAATAAAACGAGTGTGATTTAAGTGCAGAGAGGCGGCACTGTTTCAGTTCTGGATTCCACAGTGTGCTCACTTTTTACCAATGATGCAGTGGAGAACGTTCCCGAAAGCCCTAAAGCCCTAAAGCAAGCTGGTCGGCAATCCCTGATTTGCAGGCTAAGTTAAGACAAGATTTGCAGGCCATCACTGTAAATTGTCCAGCAGGTTAGGCCAGAGAGAGAGAGAGAGAGAGAGACAGAGAGAGAAATGGAAATGGAAGAAGAAAAAGGGGGAAAGTGAGAAATATTGACAGCAGTTGAGATTGAGAGCTGGCAGCCAGAGGGAGTTTGGATGGCCTGGCCATCCGCTGAGAGCAGCTACTCCTCATTTCATCAAGTCAATTATTTCAGCACTGCAGGTCCTCCAGTGCGCTACACAGACAGGTCAATTAGCCTGCATTCTCCAACTGAGAAGTGCTGCAGTGAGAGATGCAAAGAAGATGTGATTTTCCTCTCTTTCCTGAAGTTTAATGAAGACCTTGATAACAAAGGGATGACCTTAACCAGCTCTGACACTGCTTATGTTCCTGCGAGTTTGTGTGTGTGTGCGTGTGTGTGTGTTTGTGATGTCCCAGTCTATTACCTGCTAGTGCTTATTAGTGCTAAAGTGTAGACACCTGGAGTATTGGTCCTGTTTATTTGCATTTTGACCAATAGACAGAATTCACTTTCTTCTGATATATACACACACACACACAGCACATTTCTAAATACACACCTCTGCCCATAATTAGACCTTCTGCCAGCTAAAAACAATGTTTTTTCTATTAAGAGCTGTTTTTCATCTGAACCAGCTGATGTTTCTGCATTGCCTCCTACAAATCTGAGGCCATTGCGAGGACGAGTAGGTCCTCCAGTTCTAAATCATTTATACCCCCTTATTATGAGGCTATACTTTAGCGCTCTCTTGAGAACTGGAGGAAAGTGACTTAGGGTGAATGAGCACATTAGCATTGGAAAGCTATATTTTGATCATACGATTCCACCAGACAGCTCATCTCCATGCACATTTTCAGTACACAGCAAATGTAGGCTGCAGCTGAGGTAGGCTGAATTTATTGACAGATACATCAGCAAAGGATGCTCCGCTCTCAGTGATCTTTCAGATACAGCCACAAAGTGAAGAAAACCTTGATAATATTGCAACTTTCATGGCTTTCAGTCATTTAGATTTTTTCAGCAATTCTGGAAAGCGAAGGCAGAAGCGCATGAGAATTTGTGCTAAAATGTCATTCATATCAATAATCTCTTTTTTATGTAAACAGAAACATGGAAATGAATAGTGTTGAGATAAGTATCATTATCTATAGTAGGATAAGTCTATTCTACAGCAGTTAACTGTTATTGAAGCTGAGTATAGGCAAAAGATTATTATTATTATTTTGTTTTTGACGTGCCTATTTTACTTGATTTAACACCAAGGTTGTGCCTTTTTTTTTAAAAGACTGCTTCCATGAAGCCACCTAGCTAGACTGCAGCCCTGACTTTGGGATGCAGCTATTATTATTTATTGCCTGTCAGAGATGAGAATTGTGGCTCTGAAGGCAGGATGGCTATATTTTATAGGAAACAGAGATACCGTTCCTCCAGGTAGACTTATAGCTTGGACTGGACTGTGTTGATGAAGTTGTAGTTTGTGTCCGTGTGCTTGACTAGGCTTCCAGAAATGGGCATCATGAGTTAAAAAAAACAGCACATATTGCGATGCCAGTCATTTTGTCTCTCACAGAGTAATGCATTTATTGGAGCTAAATCAAACAATGTCTGCTGTCACACAAGTCCAGTTCTACTGCACAAATATTTGCTCATTTTCTTTTCAAGCAGAAAGGGAGAAAGAGTAAATGTCATAAATTCTCTTGGAGCTTGGAAAGACAGCACCAGGAATACAGTATGTCATCTCCATCCATTGATCGGCACATCGGTGTCCTAGCAGCACTGTGCTAATATCTAGTCCTTTTCTTTTTTTTTACGTCGCATTGCACTGAGGATATTTTCTTTGTCATGCTTAGTTGAAACATGTCAATGCTGTCCTGTTGTTTGGCTTGCTCATGGGGTAGGTCAGGCCATCAGTACAGCAGAACGAGAGATAAATGAGGCAAGAGAAAAATTGAAGTGGGGTTGAACAATGCCTCCTTTTACAACATGCTTTCTTAGCCTGAAGATTGCACTTGCCTGTCATCACAAAGATGATTATCAGGTTCAGCGTAAATGCTGCACAAACAGCTACAATAGCCGCTCTTCTTGAATGAAGGAATAACTGGTGGCTTTGCCAATAGGGGAAGAGATTAAAATAAATAAATAAATAAATAATAAAAAAGTTGTCATTTTGTATTTTGTAATGGCTGAAATGAATGGCCAATCACTCAGGGCAGGTTAAACTGATTGATTTGACAAATGTGTTGTTGATCCCAGCTGAGGCAAGATATAGCTTCTGGTTACAAGCCTTAATTAAGCTTTACAAACTACCACTTACAGTCAGGACAGATGGAGGCATAAACATGCTGATGGCTGATAGTGATGCACATGCAGTCATTGTTTTGGCATTTTAACCAGAGACAGAATCCATTAACTAGCCTGCGCTCAATTCAGATGACCCTGAGTACCTCTGTTGGGAGTTTGTGAAGTATCCTATTTAAGAGGGAGTGCTGAATGCCACAGATGGTACGACTGCTCCTCTGAAAGAGTCAATACTGGATACATCTCCCTCTGGAGAGAGAGCAAAGTGATTTTGTTCAGAGCGCCCGGAACTCTTAACCTTGCCTCTCAGAGGAGAGGTCCCGTCTGCCAAGATTCTGCTTAAAAATTCAAGAACGAAAATAAAGGATTAGGTTGAGTCGAGAGGATCAAATCACAAAGCTAAGTTGTATCACTGCTTTTTACCCGAAGTCCATGCCCACATATAAACCACCACAATTCGTATGCCGGTCATGATGACTTTTATACCCAAGGATCCTTGTTCCTTTCCTGTGGTGTGCTCTTCCATAGGGCTGACTGATATGTTTAAATGAACAGGGATGTGTGCTGTTATGAAGCAGAACTTGCACAGTGCGAAACTTATATACAGTGTTGAATCCTGATGCTTAACTAGACTCAGTATGCTAGAAGATGAGGAGGGCATTCTGGAGTTGATGAGGGATGAACAATATCTGTACGTTCATTACTACTGCTGACACACACTAGCAGTTTCCGTCCCCCTCTTTTCTTTTTCTTCTTCTTTTTCTTCTCTTTCAGTATTGTAATATGGTTTTTCTCACACTGGATTCTGAGGACCATGCTGATGCCGATTATGTTCACTTGACAACTTGTGGTTTTTGCCGTCTTCAAAGTCGATTTTAATAGCGGCATGCTTTGCCGTTTTAAATTGGAATGTTCAGACTACAGCAAATGGAAATTATGATGATCATGGTTCTGTGAGCCATCCAAAAGACTAATTTAACCAATTTTATTCTTTTGTACACTCCAGGCTTCAAGCTATTACCAATTTAACCATTATCCATTGTCATAAAGCTTCCCACAAGCCTTTAAGCCGCTAGGATGTCTTCAGATTTGAAGCTTAATACCACAAACATCCTGTCTGCTTTCAGCCTTCACCGTCTAACAACATTTTTGCTTTTGATACCTGGCAAATGACCAAGGCACAAATCCTTTCCTATATCCAAGCACTATAACCTAAATACACTTATCGAATGTACTGAACATTTCCAAAAATGCTAAAATTCTCAGAGATTGAGAAAAAAGAAAGAAAAAAAGAATTAGAATTTTGTTCCATATTACTTATCTCACCACACTGAACGCGTTGTGAAAACATGCTTATATTTGTTGTCAACATTTTGTGAAAGCATTGAGACCCAGCGCCTCTAAATATGGTCACTATGGTGTTTTTCTATGCTGTCTTTCACTAATGTGTTACTGTAGTGAACTATAAGTTGCGTGTGGTCGATGCTAATAGTGTAGTTACAGTGTAATATTTGTAATGCTACTGTATGGAATAAAAACACTGTCAATAATAATCGTACGTAATTCAAAGCGCTTGGCTGCTGTTTCACCATTTCGGCGCCAGTGGTTTAAAAGAGGGCGGGGCGCATGCGCACTAAGTGGAATCGATTCATCTTCCCTCGGATAGTAATGCCTGTGAACGTGATGACGTATTTTTGACAGTTGTTTCGCAGACCGTTTTCGTGTGTGAAAAAGAGGTGTTGTGAAAACAGGCGTTGTGTGACTAAACTGTCATAGTCGTACATTTTGGAGTTGTATTTGAACAAACACACAAAATCTCATATCTGTAAACTGTCATGGCCGTAAATGTTGGGATCCAACTCCGCAAAATGAAAATTTACACACAAATGCTTTGAATTACGTACGATTATTATTGACAGTGTTTATATTCCATACTACTGAAGGTTTTCTTACTTTCTTTCTTACTAATAATTCTGCAGGAAATAATATTTTTATCATGGCAGATTTGTCTTTTTCCACTATCACTGTATTTAATTATCTGTAGAAAAATCTGTCTGTATAAAATCACTGTGCTAGCTAGCTTAATTAGCTTTTTTATTAGCTAGCTTCCTAGCTGGCCTTTAATTTTCCAAGATGACTAACACCAATTCTTCTCACATGGTTTAACCTTTTAACCAGTGAACATTTCATGTGTTTCTTTCTGTCAGAGTATTTCTATATATTCCCCTGATTGTTTATTCATCATGCTTGTTAACTGTTGTAGTATCTTAGCATTTTTGACCTTCTTGGATAAATCAGCAGTTATTTAGATTCATTCTAGACTTTAATGCTTCTGCTTGTTGGATCTAATTTTTAGTTTGAGTTACTTATTTGCTAACATGTCTGAGGTAAATGGTGATGTTTCTGACAGTTGTGTCTTGTTTACATGGGCAATACTATTTCATTGCACAAGGTTAGCTAGTTTCATTGTTGTATTCATTAGCTCACAAGTTTAATCATTTAAATTGAATTTGTATTGAATTTGCTTTTCCCATGTCAAAGCACAAACTTATAAATTGTAGGGCAAAGCTGATAGACTAGCATCTTAAATACACTTAAATACTCCTATATACTCTGTGAACCCAGCCAGTGTTCATAAACAACCTACAGCTATAACTGCTTTTAATTTTTCAAGCTTATTTATCTGGCTTTTCAAAGCCACTTCACAGTGGGCATACAAACATTAAATTCTAGTTACCATCTGCACATTCACAGACACATGCTAAAATAAACACACACACACACACACACACACACACACACACACACACACACACACACACACACACACACACACACACAAATAGAAGATGACTGCTCTTATTTTAGATATGATAAAAATTGCCATTATATTAGGTAGTGCTGATGGTAGGTTTAAGCAGAAACACCATGCCTGTTCCTGAGCTCATACTATAGCAAATTCTCAACAATGGGCATCTGATTTAACAGAGTGAACCCTTTTTTTAAGGTTTTGTGTGTGTGTGTGTGTGTGTAGGGTGTGTGTGAGTACATGCAACTTTTTCAATCTCTCTTCCTACCGAACTCCTGCTTTGTTTATCCTGCTCTCTGCTTCACTTCTGAAGACACACACACACACACACACACACACACACACACACACACACACACACACACACACACACACACACACACACACACACACACAGCAACAGAAAAGTTTGCACCATACACTTCACACCATACCCTTATACAGGACCATGGCTGCATAAGAAAATATAAGTAGTACACACACATATGCCCGTGATGAAACAGCACAAAAAGCTGGAGTGTTCTTTGCTTCTCTGCATGGGGGAGGACATATTTGAGAACATGCTCGCCTAATCAAATTCCAGCTCTCTGCCACCTTCAGTGAAAGCTTCAATAATTCTATCCAGCCTCCTGTCCAGCTGTGTTTCATTCTCTCTAATTGATTTAGGCTGTATCTTATTAAGATCCCTGTAAAGTTCCAAAGTAACAGCAAAGCACACAAATCCCCCAAACACATCACCATCACCTCTCGGTTTACATACTTTCTGTAGGTCTTACATAGATTAGAACCTGCTGCCTCTACAAAAAAAAAGTGCCTCTACAGATGTGCTGAGGTTTCGCTATACAAAACATAATAAGTACTCAAATGAACAATGGTACTCTTTTTGTACAAAGAGAGCTTATCTTCCAAGTAGTGGTAAAACTGCAAGAAAATCATATTCATAAGAAGTGGTGCACTTTTTGGAACGGCGGATAAGCAGCGAGCCTCGTGGAAGTTCAGCGTTCTCAAATCAAAGGTTGTTAATCGACACAGTTTTTTCCCCCACCATATTCCTTGAAATGTTCTCCCAGTGACTGTGTGGGTTTTCAGGTTTCTTCCTTCCACTCAAAAACTTGCCAGTGTGTGGATTGGCTTTACTCAGTTCCCAATAGGTGATGTATCCTGAAATGACATCTAAGATGGATGGTATATTCTCACATCATTGCTGATGTTCTCAGAATCGACTTTAGATCCATTACAACCTCTAGTGTAGACAAATGCATAAAAAAAGCTTTGCTAATTGTAACCTTAGAGATCCTGCAATGGGAGTTTTTGTTGTGGTGAAGTCTGGCAATTAAAAAATAACACAAAATCTCATCAGTATATAACTTAAAGCAGTGGCAGTCTCTGCTTGATGAGTCCCAGGCTAGGGAGCTGGGTTGATTTCCCAGGTGCTGACACCACCTCGCTTCCCCCGTCTATATTCCTATTTTCCATGCCGTACTGTTTCGGGACTGTAGTAGACCTATAGTGTTGCTATTTTCTTTCTTAGCAGTGGTCTCATTTATTCTGTGCTGATGATCTCTTAACTTCATTGGAGAAGTAGCATCATTCATCGTGTATGACATCAGCCATCCCCTTTAGAAAGAAAGACATTGACTGCAATCGTATTCAAGTCTGCCAGTGTTTCTTAATGAATCTTATAGCCGTAAGCTGGCACATGGTGCCTCAGCACTAATGCGATCATAATTTAACCCTCACAGAAATGCGGGTGTCTTTTCCTTTTTGTAAATTTTGTAAAAAGTCTCCATTCTGTAGGCTGTTTCAGATTGTTGTGAATGCAACACGACCCACTAACAGTGCTGATGGGAGAACATTAGTGTTATTGGAGGCATATTGTGAGCGAGCCTAAAGCCCTCCCACTGCTCCATACATAACGCTGCAGGACTCCCAAGTCTGAGCTCTGTCTGCCTTTTCTTTACTGAAGAAATCAGAAGCAATACAATCTGCAGAATTCGTTAGTCTACACGCAATCTAGTGTGTAAATAAAGATTTCTTCTCCAATCTGCAGAGTTGAACTTGATTATCAGCATTTGGGAGAGAACTCGGTGACGGTCGACGGTGTTGAGGTTTAATCCTTGAGCTGTGAAGGAATGCGGCTGAGAACGGAAAAGAATTCTCCGTCAGGTCATTGTGCCCTGTGTGCTCAGGTGTGTCGCAAGAGTGATAAGCCAGTCTTTCTCTGACACTGTGTGAGCAAACACATGCCCACCCACACACATTCCCACACACTCACACACACACACGAACGTTCTCACACCCACACACACACACACACACACACACCCTTCGACAGACTCGAAGCGTTTTAAAAAGGTCAGCACCCGGTTCCTAAATTGAAAGGAGATTGCAATCAGTCACGCGGTGGGTGTGTGAACAGTCCTCACACACACTCTTTCACTCTCCACAGTTAAGGGGTCTTTCATCTCAGTAGTGTTTTAATACACACCTCCATTAAGCCTCACACCGTATCCAATCTATCCCTTGCTAATGATGCCATTTTTTGTCTGCCTTTTGTGTGATTTTTTTTGTCATGTTAAAAGTAAGACGTTAAAAAAAGATTAACTTTATATATATATATATATATATATATATATATATATATATATATATATATATATATATATATATATATATATATATATATATATATATATAGAGAGAGAGAGAGAGAGAGAGAGAGAGAGAGAGAATAAGTTAAAAGTTAGCCTCGGTACCTGCTTCCAGAAAATGATGATTGCGTAGTTTCATTCTAGGCTTAGATGATGATGATGATGATGTCATTTTTCTTAGATACAGTATAGTAGGTATCATCTGCCTTAGAGTCATATTCTTGATCATGTGTTCAGTATGCAAAGGACATTTGTATATTCAGACTGCTTGTGTTGAGGTTTGTGGAAATTGTTACATTACCATGTAAGGGAAGTGAATCTACCAAACAAAACAATAATAACAATAATATAATAAATACAGTATAATCAGGTTACAAGAAGTGGAGTAGAGGTGTACAATATCAAGCAGCTGTAAAAAAATTTAAGGAAGAAACACATAAATATACACAGTTTAATTCTTGAGTATTGAGATGCAGCAAAATCAACATTCGTAAATATTTTACCTGTTTACAAACGAGTCGTATGAGACGAGTCTGTGTGTGCTGTGTGTTGCACTCTCTTAGCAGGCCTTTAATTTAAACATCTCATCAAGTAGATTTATGGTTTAACACACAGTCAGGCGTCACTTCCCAGACAGAATGGTAGGACAAACATTGGGTGTGTTTTGGAAATTTGTGATCAAAATACAGGCTGTGTCCCATTAGAGGGTCCTTCCTGCCTACAGCAACTTTGATGCTACAGTTCCGGGGCAGATTACAAAGGGGCTGATGAGTGCTGCATTTTGCTCTTCACGCCTCGACACACTCTCCAAACAGCAGCCGCCGAAAAGAGTGTTTGCATTCTGTCCCTCGCAAAATGGAAAAACAAAGGTGCCTTCATCTAATACTTCCCCAGAGAGCTAGCCTCTGTAAAGTCTGTTGAACTCTTTCCAAGGTACCTCCTGCACACACACACACACACACACACACACACACACACACACACACACATCTGTAATGGGAGCATGTGTTAGTGTGTGAGCTGGCAGGAAGCAGATTTTACCTGTAGAGGTGGTTTGTTGTTTAAACACTGTTCTGTAGACACAGGTGGGCCCGGAGTGTACACAGCACCGTCTGCACCTGCCTCTGCCTCCGTTCTGCTGGTCGGCTTTATTATTAAACCTTATGCTTTAATCTTACACTCTAATTTCATCTTTCAGAAAAGCTTCTGTCTGAGCAGAGCTGAGGCTCCTTCAGTTCGTAATTGAACTGCACATAAATTGTCAGGTTTACGGTGCTGAAAGAAAGGCAGCTGTATGCTCTAATCTAGTTCAACTGATGCCGACTCATTTTAAGGCTACAACTGTCAAGGTTCTCGCAGATTTTAATCGATTTTAATACAAGCCTTGGCTCGATTCTCAACTCTGCAGGAGAACTGTATCAGCGAATGGTGTTTCTGTTCTGTCAGGATTCTTAGTCTGTAATGCAGCCTCTCGGCTAACATTAAAATCATTTCCATAATGACAGGCTCTGTAAAGAACACTCCAGAAGAGTGTTTGTGTGTTTGTGCATGATAAAGTACTGTGGTATGGCCAGAATGCGAACCCTACTTTGGTCACACTTATTGTGCAGCTTCCTCTGAGTGACGCCGAGAGCTGATGGAAGTGGCTGAAGCACAAAGCCTGTATAACCCTCCAAAAATGTTCATTCATCTCCCGAGAACGACCACACCGCTCAACGCAGCCATCGCCATGACAACCATGAAGCATTCAGCTTTAAGAGAGAATGCAGAGATTCTATTAAATGCTGCTACTAATTTTTATACAGCTCAAACCAATTTGCAGACTTTTTGCCCAAGCTCTGATGACCAGTTCCTCATCAGTCTTCTGAAGAACATTTACATTCTATGCTTGACTTGGCTAAAAGCGTCAGTTCATTTTAAAGCCACATTTTAAAGCGCCAATTAACCCATAACTGAACCAGGGTCTTCTGTTGTATCCACGGTCTATGCTGTAAATGATTTGTCTTTTTAGGGGAAGGTACAGAGCTGTGCAGAGATGCCAGCATTTACAATTCAGCCTCTGTTACATTTATGACTTTTATAGTAATGCCAATAAAATCCACCTGAACAGATTAAACAACAATAACAACAACAACAACAACAACAAATCAGGACATGAAAGATAGTTTCTGGTTGCCATAACTTCTCATTTCTCTTTATCTTTATGAAAATAAGAATTTATAAGATGTGGTGTAGTGAGCTGTAGAAAAAAAGTGAAACCATGGTCTTTTTGGTCAGTATGAAAAAAAATGGAGGAGCTGCTTATTTTTGCCTCACCATTTTCTTACTGTTGCTTAGTGCACATCTGAAGAAAAAAATAGCATTCACTAGGGAGTTTTGTGGTTGAAATTTAGTTGGGTTTTTTGCCTGCTAGGACTTTCTTGTTAGCAGCCTTGGCAGCTCTGTATCTGGTGGCTGAGCTCATTTCTGGGCTGGAAAATGTAAACAGAAGCCTGAAGTGAGAAACTAAAGCCATTACATGCTAGTATTGCAGATCTCATTATTTCAAAGGAAACTTTGATAACACAAAGGTGTGTTGCGTTGTTTCCTTATGAGCTTGATAAAAAAAAGTCTCAAAGTTAATTAGTAAATGGCGACAATGTAATGGAGCAGCAGATGAAACCTTTGTATACTGTGTGTTTGTGTTCATTGTAAAAGTGAAAGGTGGGTATTAAAGAGGTGCAAATTTTAAGGCTAACAGTGCAATCTGTTTGGTGTAACAAAATAGCGTGTAGGTGTGAATTACTGCTTATTGAGCAACCAGGTGACTCTGAAGATCTCATCCTCTGAGATCTAATAGCTTTGTGCCTTCTGCCAAAGAGGAGCAGAGAGAGCAGTACTGTATGTGTGCAGATTGCCATGTTGCTTTACTGACACAAGTAGCATCCTGTAGTTTGGGAGGTTGTGATGGTAATGCTCTTTACGTTCCTCTGCACTGTTCTGAGTTTACAGCATCGTGTATGTAAGGATGTGCTGCTGCTGTAGCTATAGGACAGACTGCAAAGGTTGCAGAGGTTTGGATTGAGGATACACAAAGTACTTTATTTATTTATTTATTTTTTTGCTTAGCTGAGCAAATGTTCCGTCCGTTTGAGATCATTGATCGACGATGGCGATTGTCTGCTCTGTGGAGCTGCTGAACCTCACCAGGGCATCCCCTCTGAAGTGCGAATGGATGTGTAGTCTGCTTCCTGTTACATGAAGTCAGGGAGTAGCTATTATCTCTTGCTGAGAGCCAAATAGAGAGGCAAATAATTGTCCTGACACGTCTCTGACTTTCTGCCTTTAAGTCTCATTATATCTAGATATTATATCTATTATGGCTGTGTTGTGTGCATACTGGATGCTGGAATTAAAGCCGTTTTTCAGTCATAGAGTAGCAAGGAATAGCATGACAGCATTAACATACTGGGAGCGGTGTCTAATTAGGAACAACGCAGGAACAGAGTTCATCACTCTAATGTTTACTATGAACCTTTCTGTCTCTCTCTGAATACAGATAAAGTAGCTTGAAAATCATTGACGTCCTTCTGTTTTGCATGTGTGTCACATTTCAGCAAGCAGCATACAGAAGGTCATCGGCATGTACGGCGAGACCATCAAGGTGCCATGCAACAACGGCGACAACAAGCCAGAAGATCTGATGTTCACCAAATGGAAACATGTGAGTCTCTGCTGCTCTTCATGTCTGAATTTGTCAGTTCTGGATGACTGGTGTCTTGCTGTCATGTGTCAGGAAAACCAGCCACATTGGTGATGTGTGAAGACATGAATAAGTGGTTTACACAGACCTGCTATCTTTACTGTCATACCCACAAAATAGCCCCAAGAATGTTGTTGTTGTTTACTTTTATCTGTTAAACAGAATATGATAGACAAAGTTCATGACAGGGGCAGTAGAGGTGCTTGGTGTATCGTCTACAATAGTTAAAATGTGTTTTAATTCCATTGTCTTTAGTTGCGTGAGAACAGCACGTCAGGAGATATCTTGGTCAAGCAGCATCAGAAGGAAGAAGCAAAGATCACAGCCACTGATGGCTATAAGGACCGCGTTAGCATCGGGCCGGACTCCAGCCTGCTAATCAAAAACGCGATCCTTGATGACCAGCGAGTCTTCACCTGCATGGTGGTCTCCATGAATAATGTTAACGAATACCCTGTCGAAGTGGAAGTGCACAGTGAGTACAGCTCATACTGGCAGAAACAAGATTGCACTATACGATGTGTAGCATGTACAAGCGGATTGCAACAAACACTTTAGTCAGTGTGAAGTCAGCTGTGGACAGGCAAAGTGCTTGTAAAGTTTTAAGAGATAAAACCCTACATTTCAGACTCAGTCTCACTGATTCACTAACTTAATAACATCGTGTCACCGCTGGTCCTGTAGCACTGACGGACGGGTTAAAGAAACACTGACAAATTGTGTATAGCTGCAGACACATATACTATACTATAGTGTAGTGATAAAATCACCGTAGATGGGGATGTTACTATATACTATATACTATATATAATATTTGTAAGATCCATATATATTTGCATTTGTAATGAATGTATTGTGATTGTCAATAAATAATAATAATTCCCCTTTCATAATTGTCAGAGAGACCATCAGCACCTGAATTCAGGAACAAGGCGAGTCAGCTGGACGACGGAAAACTGACGCCGGTGAGTGCTTTCAAATGGTGCCCTGTACATTCCTGTCATAGTTTGCACTCTGCGAAACTCTGGCACACTCAACAAAACAATTGCATTAAACCCTGCATTAAATCTGGCAAGGGATCATTGTTGTTTCTTCATATCCCCTTTTCCATCAACCAGCCTAAACTTAAAATACACCCATGTGGCATCTAACCACCTGGCAGCTCAGGGTAAATCTGTTAGATGGATCAGCATATACACACACACACACACACACACACACACACACACACACAACAGAGAGCCCCTTAATAGAAACAATACTGCTGTAGTGATGTTCCTCTACGGAAAACCAAAAAGCCAAAGCAGCAGCACAGAATGGCAGCTTTGGGATGCACTGAACCACTGAACGGGGAGAAAATATGACATTACTTTATGAGGGCAGTAAAAGGGAATTAGTACCCTATACAGGCTCAGCTACACTTTATCTGGGCTGGGTTCAGCTGTGGGGCTGTAATGTTGTATGTGCTCAGATCTAAGGTGAACTGGAAGTTAGAGGAATGTGGGCATTCGTGTGGACAGTAGAGGGCAAGGAGGACTTTGATTGCCACCTACCGAGGTCTGTCATGTTTAAAGCGCGGCTAGTTTGTGGACAAAGGCAGAAAAAGAGCAAGAGTTCAACCTTGGGGCAGCTCATGTTAAAAACATTTCACCCCGTCTGATCTAAGGCTTAAAACAGGACCAAGGAGGAAAGAAGAAAGGAAGCAGAGTACAGAGCGAGAAGGACACTGAGTCGAACCACTCTGATATTAGAGTGTGTGTGTGTGTGTGTGTGTGTGTGTGTGTGTGTGTGTGTGTGTGTGTGTGTGTGTGTGTGTGTGTTTCGAATGATCACGGCTTGCATTTGTTGCACACTTGTGATTGCATTACATTTTTTGTGCCTCTAAAGTACATCAACAGTCCTTAAATCCAGATGTTCCTTAATAAATTTCAGCTACACTTAAGAACCTCAAGGTAAAGGTACACAAGATGTCCGCTTTAGACTATTCAGTCTATTTTTTCTTTCTCTCTGAGAGTGTATGTGTACGTGCAGTGGCGTGATAATAGCTAAGAAGCCCTCTCATCTTTTCAGTTTTATTAAAAGCAGCTCCTGCTTCTCCTGTAATGGAGTTTTTACACATGAGGAGGAGCGATATATCTTCTTCCCTGCTCTTTGTTCTTATTGTAATCATTTTAAAGCAGCCTGTGTTTAGTAGCAAAGGATTTACACCCTTCAAGCCAAAGTGAAACTGAGAGAGAGAGAGAGAGAGAGAGAGAGAGAGAGAGAGAGAGAGAGAGAGAGAGAGAGCACACACACACATACGCACGCACACACACACACACACACACACACCCATACTCATATCTGTGTCTGGCTCAGTCACCTCGGTCACATGTTCAGATACTGTCACTGTCAGATACTGAAATTTCCCAGCCTCTACACCATGACGAGGAGCTCTTGGCAGCCACTATCACCTAAAGCCATTTACATTACGGTGCTGCAGAAAGTCCCAGAAAGTCCCTGAGAGAAGTGGCGGTTAAAATTAGTTAAATATCAGGTTACAGATTCATTTAGGAAATGTCATTGGTCATGAACGTGTAACTGAAACTCCTAATGCAGTATCTGTGTCATACAGACTGGCTGGCAAAAAGAGAGAATATATAATAAGACTTCCTGGATCAAATATTAGCGAATGTAGACACGGGGGAGTGGTTTGGGCTTGGTGAACTGGTTACGCCTTAAAGATAAATAACCTGTGTGTGTGTGTGTGTGTGTGTGTGTGTGTGTGTGTGTGTGTGTGTGTGTGTGTGTGTGTGTGTGTGTGTGTGTGTGTGTGTGTGTTTCAGCTGGGAGAATGTGTAGCTGCCAGCGCAAACCCCCCAGCAGAGATCATCTGGGAGAAGAATAACAAGCCTCTAGTGGCAGACAACAAGTGTGAGTGTGATGTATTCAGTCATTCTCTGTAGAAGGAACCTGGAGGATGTTCCTCATACATTAGTGTGAGTTATAATTGTCTAACAGGGGGCATGTCTGTGGTAATTGGGTCAACACTGTGTGTGTATGTGTGTGAACAGTGATCATTGTCCATACCTCTGTGAAGAAGGACCCAACCACCGGTTTGTCCACCACAACCTCTCAGTTGCAGTACACAGCAGGGAAACAGGATGCGACCTCAAAGTTTGCTTGCGTTGTTAAACATGTGTCCGGCCCTGACCAGATATCTGCACCCGAAAACTTCAGCATCCACTGTAAGTACACCCCTCGCGTACACAAAGCTCCCCTCGTCTTTCATACTCAAATGTAATGTTTCATTTCTTTTTTACATCCACATCATTTTTTTTTTGCTTGTTAAAAATGGCTTAATGTCGATTCTTGTGGACTTTTGTGGACGAAGCGCAGCATCATTTCCTGTGGTATTGTGAAAATTACAGAGTGCTATGAAGAAGTGAGACAGGTCTGATTTAATCTGTTTAATCTCAATTCCTTTATTGAAATTGGAATTTTCAGTGGCACACAAATGATAGTCAGGTCGTTGTTCTTTTAACACAGAATGTGTGTGGACTCTAGTGATACGTAACATTAAAAATGTGTTGTTTGTTGAAGATTTCTGTACCATGATATTTATTTAACATTTCCAGAAGGTCACTTCAAGCCAGCGTTATTGATGACGTAACATTATATACAGCGTTCCCTCAACAGGATCTTCATTTCCTTTCTTTTTTGAAGTTAATGAGACAAAAAAGTGAAATTGAAAAAGAAATGACAAAGTCCAGCTTCTTCTTTTTCCTGAAGAGTGGAGTCTGATGTTCCATAACATTGCTTGTTTATTTCTCTTCCCTGCTTCCTCCCTCCTTTCTTTAGTGTTGAAGGTTACAGTGCTGAAGGTTGACAGTGTTTAGTATTCTAAGGAAAAACAGCATGAACCCAGCAGCAGCTAAGCCACCCATGAAACACACATAGAATTAGAGAGGAAATGATGAGTTTCGCTAAATTACCTCTAATGAGCGCTAATTCAGCAGGTTTTACTAAATTTAAAGCTGCTTTTCACAGGAAGAGAGAAAGATGTGACCACAGGGACACAAGATGAGCGCTAGTGAAAGCTCCCAGTTGCTGAATGTGTCAAGCTGATGCTGCACCTTTTCTTTTTTCTCATACACCTTTTCCCTATGTCTCCATACTTCTTTCAGACCCCACTGAGAAGGTGAGCCTGCAGGTTGAGTCGATTGAGAAGGGTTTCGTTAAGGAAGGCGATGACGTGAAGATGAAATGCCAAGCAGATGGAAACCCTCCTCCCACCAGCTTCAACTTCCACATTAAGGTGAGAATGCATTTCCCACAGAGAACTGCTCCTCTGGGTCCTACTGTCCACCTGCTATATCAGAGCAAGGAGAGGTCAGGCTCCAGTGTGTGGATTCTGATTAACGTAATAATACTTTACAAATAGTACAATACTCATTTACATATTCACCAGGAGTGTATCTGGAAGTTTTAGATGTTGTACATGTATTATCTGTATTTGCTTGAGTCAGTAGTAGGTCTAGATCAATTATTTCTACTCATACAAACAATTAAGCAGGATTTTGGTCAATTTCTTTCGTATTGTCTGTTTGAAATGAGGATCATGTTGTTTATTAAACCCTTTAAACCAGTACATTGCTGTTCCAGTTTGTAGGCAGAAATAGACGTATCAGACATTTTTAATCAGTTTAATCAAAAACAGTGATTTTATCTCCGTGAGTCTGATATAAAATGAGTCAGGACACTGTTTTTTTCCCAAGGTTGGGATAACCTTACACTGATTTTAGTGATTGAAAATAACGCTTCATATTTTAGATGTTTACTTTGAAGACAGAAACAATTTTATGGGGAAAAAATAACCGTTTTCGTTTTGGAACTTTTCTACAAAAGATATCACCTAGTAGGTGAAACAGTAACAAATATTTATGAAAAACTATTATGACAATGCGTTAAAATCCAGAGTGTCCCCTTTCTTATGAGCTTCATGTTAACCACCACTGTGGAGTGTGACATTCAGTGCCGAACATGGACACAACAAAACAGGTGCAAATTCTGATTTAAAAAAAAGTTTTAAGCTCATTTTCTTTCTCTCTCCTTTTTTTTTGCTGTAATTGCTGTTTTTAAAAGTGCTATATAAATAATATATCTATCTGCTGCAGGATAAGAAGATATCGGTATTGAACTCAAGCGTCTACACTCTGCATCGCATAAATCGAACCGACTCTGGAGAATACAAGTGCTCTCTGATTGACAACGAAAACATGCAGGCTTCAACGAACATCAGTGTCACCTGTAAGCACGGTTTCTTCGCTTCTTCTATTCCTGCTTTTCTAAACCTTACCATCTCTTTTCATCTCGCTCACAGTCACTCAGTGATATCTGCAGATTGGCCTTTGAGGGAAAGCCTGAAGCTGTGAAGAGTTGTCTGATGTTTTTTTTTTTACTCTTTAGCAGATATAAATTAACAAGTGACAAACTAATCTAATTTATCTCGAGCGTGGTGGAAGATCTGGGACACACTAGGTGGTTAGACTAATTAGAGTTTGTGTCACACTTAGAGCCTATGTTTTTTATTGTTTTTATATTTTTTCCTGCAGTGCACTTTTAACTTTCTCTAAGAAGCATACGTGTGTGTGTGTGTGTGTGTGTGTGTGTGTGTGTGTGTGTGTGTGTGTGTGTGTGTGTGTGTGTGTGTGTGTGTGTGTGTGTGTTTGCTTAGGAATGTTGTGTGTGATGTTTCTGAGGCAACCTGCTTGTATGTCATTCTGGCTCCTCTGAGTAGTTCATGTCTAAGCAGAGAATGAGAATAAGGAGCAGACACAATAGAAGCTTTCTCCCCGGGTGTCTCCCATGTTGTGCAACAGAAAAGTCTTTGCTTTGTTGTCCATGGATCACGCGCGCAAATCATGACGATGACACAAAGCCAGCTATAAGTGCAAGAGAGTTAAACTTTACGTGCTCTCTTGGTGGGTGGGATCACGTACTCCCTCTCCATAGCAACACTTGTTCAACCAGTCGTGAGTGGTAGTGAGCTCATGTACGTGGACGAGGATGGGTAGCGCTTTCCTCCAGCCGTGTTGTGTTATGCTAGCAGTTCAAAAAAAAGATGCACGTTGGCTAGTTTCACTTTTCCAGTAGTGAATATGTGACCCTTTTGACCTTGTGCTTACATTAGGCTGCTGTTTTATTTTTGTTTATAAACCAAAACAGCCAAAGGATTTACTGTTTGTTACTGAGGTCAAGGTTGGGTGTAAGTGCAGGAATAGAATTATTTAGCTTCAGTAAAGCAAGTATATAGAAAAACCTCAAAACTGATAGAATTACTAGTGCATGTGTGTGCGTGATTGTGTGTGCTTGGAGAAGGTGAGATTTACTGGATTGATAAGCATGAGAATCACACCTGCAGTGCGAAGATACAGTGTGAGGCATCTGTTCTCTCTCTCTCTCTCTCTCTCTCTCTCTCTCTCTCTCTCTCTCTCTCTCTCTCTTTCTCTTTCTCTCATCGTCAAGTTGTGCTTTATTGCTGTAGCGAGTAATGGTGCGTTTACATTGCCAAAGTCAGTGTGTATGTATGTGAATATTACAATAATTAAACAGACAATTAAACGAAGTGTGTAAAAATAAAAAAGACTTTAAATGGTTTAAACCCTAGACCTATAATAACCATATCACTTAAACGATACATTACAATTTTCCACATTTGCACATTTCAATGGTACTGAGCATTTTGCACATTTTTTTTTACCTGTCTGTAAACTGTTCTATTTATGTTTCTACTACTGTATGTAAGTGGTTCTGCAATGTCTGGAGCTCGCTCCCAAGAATTTCACTCACCAAGGCACATGTGCCGTGGTGATGTGACAATAAAGGTGACTTGACTTGACTTGACTTGACTTGACTTGACAAACTGTGTATTGCTAAACTACAGATCAGTAAATCTGCCTTTTATTTTGGGATAAAAAAATAAGTTACGGCCGTAAATCTAATACGTTAGAAATCTCTCCTTATTTCAGATCTGGACCTGAATGTCATTCCCTCAGGAAACATCCTGAAAAAGTTTGGGGAGTCGTTGGAGGTGAAGATAGACAGGAATTCCTCGAGTGAAGCAGCAGTGGCCTGGACTAAGGTGAGAGCACCATGCATCAGTTCACCAGTTCACACCTATTCCCTCTGCCGCTGTCACTCAGGTTAAAGCCTGGGGTTTAGAAGCTTTCAGTGCATCAGGAGAAGCATCAAGCAGAGCTGATAATATCTTGGCCTGTATCATTATTAATATGTCTGTGTATGCTGCAGTCATGTGACCACTTGCTGAAATGGACTTAAGAGCTAAATAGACTTCTCTCCTGCAGGACAACGGCAAGCTGGACAAACTCCCCGACTTCAGCTCTCTAACGTACAATCACGCCGGTTACTACGTGTGCGAGGCTTCTGTACCCGGAATCAAACGCAGCGCCTCCTTCAAACTGGTTGTGGAAGGTAAAGAGCGATCATCACACTTCACCCCCACGCAATCACATAAGAGGCATCATATCACATCCAAAAAACAAACAAACCACAAATTACTTAACAGACACGTGTCGAGTTCACGCCGAGCTTAAAACAAAACTGCCTGTAGATATAAGCAAATAGACAGCAGTTTAAAGATTCTGTAACGATCTTAATTGCACAATTATCTCTTTGTCCCTTTCTTTGTCCTTTTCGTCTCTTTGTCTGTTCTCTCTCTCTGTCTCTGTCTCTCTCTCTCTCTCTCTCTCTCTCTCTCTCTCTCTCTCTCTCTCTCTCTCTCTCTCTCTTTCTCTGTCTGTCCTAGGCACCCCGGTGATTAAGAGTCTGACAAAAGAGAGGAGCCCAGATGGCAATGCAAAGGTGCTGATCTGTGTGGCTGAGGGTTCGCCTGAACCTGAAGTGTCTTGGAGTGTCAATGGAACCCTTGTGAGTCACTTTCTCTCTCTCTCTCTCTCTCTCTCTCTCTCTCTCTCTCTCTCTCTCTCTCTCTCTCTCTCTCTCTCTCTCTCTCTCTCTATTTGAGCTATGTAAGGAATAATACTGTTGTAGGAAAATAATCAGTTTTGTTCATCAGTGATCATATACTTTTTATCTATTTCTAGTCACATTTAGTGTTATGGAACATTTTGTAAAACAAATCAGTTCTTGTTAGTCCTAACGTAAGATTTCCCATGTCAGAAAATCTAAAGCTACCTGAGACTTTCAAAGCACAAACATTGCCGACTCCTTCCAAAAAATTTTCCTTTGGTTTTTTTTGGATTCCCTCCAAAAATTCTGTCTCTTCACAGAAAATATTACCATAGCAACAACAACACACGACTTTAAAGTCTGTTTATGTGGGGCGTCCATCACACAAATGCCAGGGAAAGTTGTTACTAAGGAAAGGGAAAGTAACAAAAATAGGGCACCTTCTGACCAATCAGCATATAAATAAACAGACGTGAATATAAATCCTTTACAAAGATAGAACATCCTGCGTATGCCTAATAGTGCCTTCATAATTATCCCAAAGCTTCCCTCAGAGCGAAGTTATTTTCCTGTCAGTCATAATCAGACAGAAATTTCCTGATGAAATCCTAATCAATACTGATTATAAACCTGATCCTCATATTACAGACGTTCATGTTGCAATTCCAAATGACAGAATAAGTACTTTTATAATTCCTGCTATATTTAGGAAGCAATGGTCAAGCTGCCAGAGCGCACAGCTCTCACTCGGAGGTTTGTACAATAATGGCTCACTAATGTAATGGCTCACTAATATAATGTAAGCAGGGTTTCAACTAAGCTGTGTTTAACAATGAGCTTCATGTATTAATCTGTAAAAGTTGTCCGTCAATTTTTGCATAAAGCTAACAAAAAACGTGGTTAGAAAAGTTGCAGAAATGCTATTTTTCTTTGTACTCGCGTGCATACGTTGAATCCCAATCACCAGCAGATTACTGATATGTCTGTAAATTACTGATCATCCATAAAGAGCAAAGCTCAGTGAGCTGAAATGACAAGTAAATTGATAAAAAAAAAAAAAGATTTCTCATACGAAGAAGTCTATGAACTTTAGACTCACATATATGCCTATATATAAGCAGAGGTCTAAATGTAGAGACAAATGGCAGAAAAGCAGAACGTTTCAATTAGATGTGACATGAGAGAAATAACTTCTGCATTTAAACCAGTTAGTCTCGGACATCGTGCACATAACACAGCGAAACTGCTATTTTAAAATTGTCAGAGATGGCAGTGTAAGTGCTAACTATCTGATCAGTTCTATGCACTTCTAATGCCATAGCTAAGTGGCTATGCTAAATGGCAATATATAAGCAATTTGAACTTCACAGTATGTTCCATATATCAAAGTTAAGTAATCCATACAAATTATATGAGTCGAAAAAAAGACAGAACGTGTCCCGCTACAACAGTCAAGTGGAGTCTGAAGATCTGTTTCGATGTACCGTGTGCATGTTGTAGTTACAGAAGTACTGCAGTAATGTTAATGCATCAGGCAGCCGCAGCATGCGAAGGTTCACTCCCTTCTTTTTATTATGAGCTAAAGGCTCTCTGTTCCCTTCCACAGGTAAAAGTACATGTTTAGCCCCGAAGTAAACATTAACTCAATAAGTATAGAGTTTATTTGTTGAGCCAAGGAGAGCTGTCGCACTATGTAACGTGTGGTTCTGTTTATATTAGTGCAGAAAGGTGGGTTTGTGTATGAGTCAAGAGCTTCGTTAAAAATGACACTATACATTATGATCACAAGGCTGGATTACGCTGGTGCCAATTAATTTCACTTCTCTCAGGGTTTTCCTCTCTCTTCGATGTCTGTCCATCTTCCTCCTGTCTTGACCTGGTCTCTAAGGTTGTGTAAAAGTGAGTTCCATTTCCTGCTAGGCCTCATTATGATCTCACGGCGGTACAATCAGCATATACAATCAAACGGAAGTGGATGTTGGGATGGAGAGGAGGCATTAAGACTTTCGTGTGTGTATGTCCAAAGGAACCTGAGCTGCATAATATGCTGGAGAGCTGTAGGTGTGTGTTTGTGTGTAAGAGCAAGAGGAGGAGAGAGAGAGAGAGAGACAGAGAGAGAGAGAGAGACAGAGAGAGAGAGAGAGAGAGAGCTCTAAGCAGTGCTTAACATCAGCTAACCTGTCATTCTGTCACTCATTATCACATTCAACACAAAGTCAAAGCCAAGCCGCCGCTGTTTAACATTCTCTAACTGTCTTTCGCACTCACACACACACGGACACAGATGTTTAGAAGAAAGCACAGTAACTCAAAGAGGCCATTTAAATCAGACTGGCATGCACTGAAAGTAGCACTTGCACTTTCTACCCTGCAATAATACTGCATATATCCGAGCTTATTCTCACGCTGAGCCTCATGTTGAACCACAGGTACAACACAGAACACACACCTGATGGTATGATGGTATTCCACACTGGGTTTGTGTCATAAGTGTTCATTTTCTATAGTCGTATGCCATTAAGGAGCGGCGTGCGTACTTCAACCCTGCACAGAAATCGATTACAGATGCATTGCTCAAAGCTGTGAGGATAGCATTCATACTGTACAGTGTTGAGCAGGTGGGAGCCTGTATGATACGGAGGTGTGGGTTTTGCCGCCTGAAAAGCAGAGCAGGGAGTATACTTGGTTTCTGTGAAGCAGCACAGGGAAGACAGGAGAGCAGCGAGAGGCTGTGATCTGTTAGGGTTTCTTTTTTTTTATTGAAATGTCTGTAATGGCTCTGATGCTGGAGGGGGTTAGTAATTGGAGAGCACGGTGCTGCGTGCAGTTTAATTGCTGGCTGATTATCGGCTCTTAGAAGTTCAGTCACACTGAGTTGGTGCCTCTCTGTCCTTGGGTATATATATATACTCACTGTGTGTGTGTGTGTGTGTGTGTGTGTGTGTGTGTGTGTGTGTGTGTGTGTGTGTGTGTGTGTGTGTGTGTGTGTGTGTGTGTGTGTGTGTGTGTGTGTGTGTGATTTTCATCCACTGTGCAGCATAGTCAGCCTGGAGGATAACAGCAATATTATATCGCCCTCTAGTGGGCATCGATAACTAAACGCAACACCAGCTTTTTTTTTTTTTAAATGGATGTAATCTCTTTCCACTGCATCTGTAGTCTACCTGCAATAACCACAGACAAGAACTGACACGTTTTTCCATGTTGGGAAAGGAGCATTAAAAATGCATGTTGCAAAACTAACGTTTAATAAAAGATTTGCATCTATAAGAATGCATGGATCTACATTATTAGAGTAAGACAAATTCAACACTGTAACCAATGCACTCTGACAGTAAAGGTGTTGAATACATGATTAGATAGTCATTGACTGTGGTTTGGCTGTGTACTTTTTGGTCTTTTTTATACTGGAGCAATACACTGAAAAATATGGGAAGAAAGTATTTATTTCTTTATTTTTATGGAGTCACGGCTAGCCAGTGAGACCCACATCGTGAGTCAGTGCAGATTCATTTTAGTTTCTTACATAGACTCTGCATAGATCCTGCATAATACTACAGACCTCAGACTTGTTCAATGTTGCGTAATGTTGACATGTTTCCTACTTTAGAAGTTTATATTAAGGGATTTGATATGGATTCTGTGTATGTATGTTCCCTGACAGAGCAAGAGCCAATACAGCAAGGGAGTAATCACTTACAAACTAACTGTGACGCCCAGTACGAACCTGACCGTAACCTGCCGAGTCTCTAACAGTCTGGGCACAGCCAGCCAGGACATCGAAGTGTCATCCTGTAAGTACTGAAGCCTCTCGATGTCTGGGGACTGGGTGCATACTAACATACTAGCTCTTTTGTTCCCTCTACTCACTGTTTGTCTTCACACACACACACACACACACACACACACACACACACACACACACAGATAAGCCGATATACAGTAGAAGCTCTATTGTAAGAGTGAAGCTTTAATTCTTCCTGGGCCACATCAGCAATTTTGTGCGTGTATGAAGGGCAATAATCGAATCCTGTTTATTTCATTATATATAGTCTGTTCCTTTTATAAACACCAGTAACTTAAGATATGAAAGTAGAAAGAGGGGCAGGTTGGATTATTACTTAGCATGATTGCTACACACGTCCAGGGTCGAGGGTTCGATTCCTGCCTCTGCCCTGTGTGTTAGCATGTTCTCAATGTGCTTTAGGAGTTTTCTCTGTGTACTCATGTTTAGTGTATGTGCGATTGCTCACTCCAGTATGTTGGCAGTCTGTCTTGTCCCCTGAGTACCCTGGGATAAGCTCCCAGCTCCCTATGACCCTGTGGAGGATAAGTGCTATAGAAAATGGACTGTAGGAAAAAGTATTGATAAGAAAAAGAAGTGCCCATTGTAGTCTCAAGGTCCTGTTTTTAGCACACAGAAGTGGATGTGAAGTTGCCATCCTCGTCAAAGCCGTGCAGTTTTTCTGCTCAGCGCAGATGTAAGGAGTGGTTATTCAAGCTTTCCTGTCAGTTTGAACCAGCATGGATGTTCTGTTCTGTCCTCTCTCCTCAACAAGCTGTTTCCACCCGAAGAACTTTTGCTTACTGGAGGTTTTGTTTTGTTCCCACCGTTCTGTGTGAGCTTAAGATCCCAGAGCAGCAGAATCTGAACTCCTCAGTCCAGGTTGTCTATCACCATTCACCAGGCTACAGTTAACGTTTCCCTCGTTCAGATGTTTCATCTGTTTGAGATGCCCTGTTTCTGCAGGACAGTTCCCTAAGCCATGGGTCTGGTTTGAATCCTGCACCGAGTAGATTATTACATTATTATTCAGTATGTTTTTTTACAAGTTTGCGCAGGTTAAATGAAACGAGGCACCGAGCTGTGTTTGCCCTGCAGGCTTGAGTTTGACACGTGCACTAAACCAAGCTCATGTGGGTACCTGAAAGAGATCAGCGTTGCATAAATGTATGATCACACAGTATAGTGTGGATGAATGGAAGTATTGTGAAAAGGTGAAAATGTGTGTGTGTGTTTGTGCTGTTGTGTCTTTCTTTCTCTAACACGTAGTTATCATATACTTCATCATCCTCATTCTTCTCTTGTCTCTGTTCCTACTCACAGTCTTTCTCGGCTCTGGATTTCTGGTTCTGTTAGCCGGGGCTGGGGTGCTTGACTCTTCCTTCTGATCTGAATTTCTGATCTTTCACCTCTCCGGCCATCTCAGCATGATAGTAGCCTCCTCCTTTCTAAAAGTTGACATGTAGAAATGACGTATTAAGATGTGATCTTTAATTATGAATTCGATTTTTTTTATTATTCTGCTTTTGTTTGTTTTCTGAAACCACGCTTATGGTGGTGGGCTCAGTCAGTACGTTTTTGGATTACTGTTGGCATTAAAGTTAATTTGATTTCATATCTGATTTCAGTACAGGAAGAGAGAAAAGATCATTTTAAAGGTAAGAGCTCGATTTTGTTTTGTTGGTCTTTCAGTAGAATAGTACATAAAGTGTGCTGAAAATCCCTCTCTCTGTGTCTGGAGCCCAGTTGATCTGGAAGGGGTGTCAAGCATCCCGGCATCAAGACATTATTATTTTTCTTTTGTCTCATTTTTTCTTTAGCATCTCACCTGTTAACTATTCATTAAACTTGCTATTCGGACACCTTGTTGCAACTGTATACACCTTCTGTTGTTCACCGTTTTCTCGTGCTGCTGTTGGTCTCCACAGACGACGACGATGACAAGGCCAAGGTGATTGTCGGTGTGGTGGTGGGTCTCATAGTGGTAGCCGCACTAGTAGGCACCATCTACTGGCTGTACATGAGGAACAGGTATTCAACTCAATTCATTTCACCTTCATACAGATTAATGCTATTAGCAGTAAACGCTGTTAGACGACAGCTTCATGGAAATCGGGATGTAGATTTCGATTCCTGAAATGATGTGAAAATGAAAAGAGGAATCAGGCTCTAAAGGGAATCCTTCTCCTTCTCCGTGACACTGATTGGAAGTGTGATTATGAATGGTTATCATGGCAGGGTACAGGTGTAGAAGAGTGAAGGCAAACAGTGTGTTGAAAGGATGCTCATTATGAGCACTTTGTACTTCACCGGCTGTCTTCTTCTTCCTAGTTATCTTTGTGTCAGGGATAATCAAAATCTAGGATTATTTTTGCTGACTTCTATTAAGGTGGAGAGATTTAGCAGCACTAGGCACACACACACACACACACACACACCACATAGTTCACAGCACTTCACTTATAAGCAGATACAGCTCCGACACTATTCCATGAGGAGAGTTTTACACTCTGCACGTGTGAAGCTCTAATTTAATTTTGTGGGTCTGGGAAGAGCAATAAACCAAGGCTGTTGGATTTCTAATATATTTTCTATGCTATGTATTAATACCAATGACCTAGGATATGAAAGTAGAACGCAGGGCACAGTGACTTAGAGGCTGGAACGTTTGCGTCACACTGCCAGGGTTCCACTTCCTCTGCCCTGTATGTGTGGAGTTTGTATGTTCTCCTTGTGCTTTGGGGATTTCTCCAGGCCAAAGACATACATTATAGGCAGATTAACATCTCTAAAGTGTGTGTGTGTGTGTGTGTGATTGTGCCTGTGATGATTAGCACCTCTCCTTCCACCTCGCTTGTCCTGCTGGATAAGCTTCATGTTCACAGTAAAAGTGGATGGATAGGAAAAACCTCTCTGTAGTACGTTCTCGTTCCACGAAATATGGAAGACTACCAGTTTAGTTCTTTTTTTGAAGTGGAAGTGAAATTATACCAGAATGCTAGATTTTCTCTGCTCAGTATTTTTAGTGAAGCATTGACCCGTAGTTGTCAGTCCGTGGGGTCGGAGCGAGATCGACTCAAAGTCGATACATCTGTCCGACTCGATGGAGTAGTGAGGAAAAGTGCATATATCATCCTTAAGACACATTTGAGGAAGTAAACAGAGATCATTTCCGACCGGAGTAGTTGTGTCCTTAATAATTTACACCCAGTGTCAGGATTAAATTAACTGTGGCTTAAAATCAGTGGCTTCCATTATATTCTTATTGACACTGACTGAGTGTTATACAGACACACGCACTGCACTCAGAGGGTCGTGTGGATTAGCAGAATGAAGATTGATACGTGTGACATCTGGGAAAAAGACATCACAGTAGATATACAGTATAGTCAGAAAACAATACCAAGCCCTGCAGTCCTCCTTTAAGACCTCATCCTCAGCACAAGGCTAGAAAACATTCAGGACATCACAGCAGCTCGATTAGCCACTCAAATGGTTGTGTAATGACCAGCAAACAAAACTTCATTTTCTTGTCATTTAAAGATGAATGAAGTTCAGAATCATTTCTTTCCCCCAAAACAGAATCGGAATCATTGTGCACAGAGATAGATCTGCCTTCTAGCCCACGCAGTAACTCCATATAGAAGAAATGAAGCACAGATACACCATTTAATCAAATTCTGTCTATGCCATAACTGCTGCAGTGCTAATGCTGCTCCATGACAAGTAACAGTAATGAAAACAATGGCGCTTTAAACAGGAACATTTTGCTGTGATTAGTCCGGGATTAGTCCTAAAGGGTCGGGTTTATTAGATATACTGATCCATTAAGTAAACAAGCAGCCGGAATGTTGTGCGTATCAGAGGAGAAGGTAAGAATCAGTCTGAATTGTAACACAGCGATGTATTTCTCAGACAAGGCACCTGGAAGACGGGCGAGAAGGAGGCGGGCACCTCAGAGGAGAGCAAGAAGCTGGAGGAGAACAACCATAGACAAGAGCCATAGAGTGACTCACACACAGGACTGAGACACAGAGACGGTCAGCTTCTCATCTGCTCTCTAATGCTTTTCCTGACATCTAATGATTATTGAATGGAAGTAATTGAAGGATTATTTAAAGCTCTGCACGATGAGAAAACCCTGACGAGAAGGGCATCATACATACAGTATAATAATCATGATGTGTAGAAATCACAGAGGGTTTAATGATTGCCAACACGACGCAGACATGTGGGTTTTATTTTTGGGGGGATTTTTAGTATTAGATAGATATAGGTTGTATATCTAAATTTGTCTATTTCTCTTTCTCTCTGTGACAGAAGAGAGGCCTTGTCACACTGAATGTGCTGTACAACACAACAACATATCCATCATCTGATCTGAGACTCCTGATAGGCTGTCAGGCTGCGTATACATGCACATCACTGAAACGCCTGGAATATTTCTAGACCCTCGCCTAACCCAAGACAAACAGTTCCTCCAAGCAAAACCCCCAACACCATGCAAGAATTAATAACACACTTGTTGTAAAGAAAAAAAAAATTAGTATGCACTGAAAACTGTGTCTTTTTCGTTCTGTTTGATTTGATCTCCTTGTGTTCCTTGTGAATGATCTCCTATTTTTTTCCTCCATGCGCGTTGCTGGTGTGATGGGTTCAGCTATCCTACTTTAATCCCTCTCTTTTTAGTAGAAAAAAAAAATTACTGTACACTTTTCAGGCCTTTGTAAATATGTCACTGGTGAGCACATTCTCTTTGGTCAGCGCTGAGATTGCTGTATAATTCAGGTTTAAGTAACGCAGGATTAAGGAAACCTGCAGGAATTTGGAGAGATGAAGACTTCACTGCTGTTACACTCACGTTCTCTGTTTAGGTTTATCGTGTGTTTTGTGCCACTTCGATCAGAATCAGTATCAGTATAGGTTTGTTGCCTCCCGATTCCCGTCGGCTCCAGAAGCGAAGTTGATTTCCTATGAAGGGTTTAGAACACATTGTATATCGATAGTTAGAGGAATATTAGTAGCAAGCTCTGTGGGTTTCAGTTATAAATTTGATGTTTATTGTTAAAAACAGGGCTGACAGAAAGCCATCCAAAGCCGATTACCGGTGGTAAAACAAAACAAAACAAAAAAAAACACATTAAACAGGGTGATTATATGGAATAGACACTAAGTCCAAAGTCATAACTCATATTTTATATCCATCAGCAATCACACAGGACACTTGATTCTCCAGCTCAAGCAGCAGAGGAGCATAAAATCCACCCAGAGTGACACTCGTACCACTTTCCTCAGCCTTGCACAAAGCCTTAATGCCTACTATTTATTTAAAAAAGAGAAAGAAATGAAGTTTAGTGTAGTTTCTTTGTGCCAGAGAGAAGGTTCTTCTGCCTTGATATCTCTCAGCTTGTGTAGGTTGTCTATAAGGTGTAGTGCACTTTTGTTCATATACATCAGTGCTGGATCATTCTGTATGCTGTTTTTAATTTTATTTTATTTTATTACTCTATAATATGACTGATTTAGTCCCACACTGTAGTTTTTAGCCTGTGATAGCTTGAGGCTTTGTTCTTTTAACTGTGGTCTGAAGAGGTTGTAAATATGTCCAGTCTTTGTGTCTTAGCTCATGTTTGGGTATTTATGTTGTGTATGAGGTTAGCTGCACTTCGCCTGGGCATTAGTTAGCTAGAAACCCCTCCTCCTCCTCCTCTTCCTCTTCTGTTCCACATACACTTATTTATTTTCAGAATGTACCACTTTAAGGTGATTATGTGAGCTATTTGGCGACGCTAAGATTTAGAGTCTTTCTGGATGTATTTGGGATTTTTTTGTTTTTTTTTTCTCATGCATATATTATTTTTTATTTCAAACCATCAGGGCAGCAGTGAAACCAAAGAGGGTAACTGAGAAGAAGGCCATAAAAGTGTTTGTAAATACCAACTTTTGGTTTTGTACTTTTGTTGAAAATAAAGTGTACATTTTGAAGGTAGTGTTTCTGCTCTTTTTTTTTCACCCTCAATCCATGCATCAGTTTAACAGAGTTAATGATCGTTAACACTGAAAAAGATGTCGCTGTTATTCTCAAACCAACCAGATTGTTATGTGGAAACGGGATATCTCTGGTCCTGGTCCTCAGATATGTCTCGGAATAAAATGATAAAAATTTATACATAACACTACAAACTCAACTTCACTGGACCTTTCACTCATCTTACGTCAGACTGTGATCCTCAGCTACAAAAGAAAGGGTGACGTTTTATTTTGCAGAACAAGTCAACCCAGGTCAAGTTAAAGATTAATCCCTGGATGGTGGACTGGTCATTTATTAACATCATGAGGAAATCTGCCTCACACAAAACGGCACAATACGATGACATTTGTTTTTTTACCTTGCTAGATAAATGTTTTTTCACACATGGTGAATATCTGACTTTCACCAAGTCGTTAGATAGATACAGTACATGCCATAGGAAAGGGGACATGAGCCTAATCACGTCCTGCTTCACAGTCAGAATGTCATCTTTAAATGCAGAATTTTTTATCTTTCAATTTTTGGGCGTAAATAGAGACCAGAATTATGGCTGTGAAATATCTCAGTAGTTTGTATCTCTGTGTGAGTTTCCCAGACTAATACACGCACGCACACACACACACACACACACACAGGTTAGGGTGATGTCAGTGTTCCTGTTCCTCCCGAACACGTTCAGTACGTTTGAGGTCTTCAGTCCCTTTGCACACGATGTGTTCATGGAGCTCGCTTTGTGCACAGGAGCGTCATCATGCTAGAACAGGTTTGGGTCTCTTCGTTCCAGTGAAGGGAAAGTAAGACACTGTATGCTATTGTATGCGTCGACTTTGTGGCAGTGTGAGATGTCAGGTGTCCACATACTTTTGTACATTAAACTATACGAATGAACTTTAACGAGCTACCGAATGAATTTAAAATCTGTCCTCTGAAAGAATGATAGCGAATTGTACAGTAACTGAATTGAAAGAGCTCGTTTTTGCACTAAGCAACTGACAAAATGTGTTAATGATACATTTGACACTGTAAGCATGTGTCTTCTTACTAATTTAGGGATTTCACAGCAAGCCTTCAAAGAAATTCTGATTTAAAAGCCACATTTAAAAAGGAAACGTGTTAATGAGAGGTCAGTCTGCTAAACTGTTTATTTTTTATGTCATGAGTAAAAATGAGTGTATGAGTTTGAGACCTGCTTTAAGTGAATCATTGGTCCTAGTTCTGGTCATAGTACCACAGTCGGCTTTGTTTCAGTGACTTATTTACTGGGATTAGTATAAAGCAGGCATGTGCAATATTATCTGAAAAGGGCTGGTGTTTGTGCAAGATTAACACTCGACTCGACCTGTTTAATCATCTGACCTTGGCTTTAAATAGACGATGAGGTGTGGCTTCTGCTTGGTTAGAATTAAAACCTGCTTTAACTCCAGCCCTTATCAGACCAGACCGGACACTCCTGTAACAGAAGCTATCGTTTAGACACAGTGTATAGCTAAGTAATCCAGCACTATTTTGAATGTGAATTAAAAAACCATTTATTATTGTGCTTTGATCTTTATATTTTAATCCGAATCCTCAGGTCCCGAACTCTTCTGTTCGAGACTCGAATCACTTCCACACCAAAACACACAACATTAATGTTAATACTGGCTTTTATAAAACATTTTCACAAGAACAAATCGCAAGTTAACATCATTACTGAACAATGAAAATAATCTCAGGATTTTTTTTTTTTTTTAACAAAGTATAAATAAATTGCACACGTTACACGATCCACAAAGGATTATTCACTGAGGGAAAAAAAATCATTAAAAAAAATAATAAATCATCATAAAAAAGAAAGAAAATAGAAACCGTCCCACCCTCTGCAATCCTATCGAAGGCCACTTTGTGTGTCAGAAAGAGGGGTGAGTTCTGGTGAGGACTTGAGACCTTTGGCAGGGGAAGAGAAAATACCAGTGCAAAAACAAAGCTTTAAGTGGAACATGTGGGTGATGCCAATCTGCTTTAATGAGGGAAAGAAAAAAAAAGAAAAAAATCACATCACTGCCCTCATCTTGTTTAAAGTCTCAATCAATAGTTTGAATCGTTAAACGGAGTGTTACGTTAGTCGCTGCTAACTCATCTCTCACTACTCAACTCTGGCTACTACAAAATTCACAAGATAACACAACTTCCTTATTCTGAAATGACAGCATGGCGTTGTTTTCAAAGGTCTGGAAAGTCAAAAGCGAGGAAATGATTTCTCTCTGTACCAGACGACTAGCGCCGACGGCTGCAACCTGATAGCCTTCGCTATGTAACTGTTCGACCGTGAAGGAAATGCTGTGTTCATGATCATCTTGATTTCTAAAGAATGTGCAGAGCAGCTTAGAGATGTAGCTGCTGATTGCTGATCAGTCCTGCTTATGACCTCAGGGCTTTACACACAGGATGCACTGCTATGAAACTGCACTCATTTATACAAAAGCCTTCCTCTGGAAATGAAGCTCAACAGGAACAAATACATTCAGAGGCCTTTCATTTGGCAGCTAAAGAGGAAACGTGGCACATGAAAGCGAAAGAGGAAGTGTGTGCTGATGTACAGTATATGTTACAATGAAATTCAAGCCTTGACAAGGAATTGCTGCAGCTAGGACCCTGTATGGTATTCCATTAACTAGGGCAGCTTTAAGGCATAACTACCCGTGCCTTGTTTTAGAAAGTGGACGTGGCCAAGTTTTGGCAATCCTTTATAATCAGGTTCATTTTTAGCAGCACATTGTTACTACTGTCAGAGGCAGAAGAAAGCAGATTTTTCCCAGTGTTTTATACTCAATATTGGTCTGTAATTATGTCTTATTTGAGAGAGAGAGAGAGAGAGAGAGAGAGAGAGAGAGAGAGAGAGAGAGAAGGGAAATAGGTAGAGATGTACTGCTGAGTCAAACTACAAAAACGAGTAAATCTGCTGTAGGCAACTGTGTCAGTGACTCCTCATCAGATACGAGTTGCCGATGGTTAAAAAGAAATATTCTGCGAACAGATGAAGGCTTAAAGGCAATTCCTCCGGCAAAACTTGAGAGTATATCGATATTCCACATTATGCAAGCATGCTGAATCTTAAACTGGTCATATAGCATTATAAACCATACAGTGTATGTCAGCCTTATGCAGGACTTGATTTGAGTTGATTGTAAAAAAAAAAAAAAAAAAGGTGGTGCATCAGCTACAATCCACTGAAACCATCTCTCTCTCTCTCTCTCTCTCTCTCTCTCTCTCTCTCTCTCTCTGTTGGAATAGAATGGACTTCATTAAATTGTAAAAGGGAGATAATGTGTCACTATAACGGATGCACTCTACTGTTCTTAATAGCAGAGTTTGTCTTTCTCACAGTTCTTCACTCAGAGGGAGGGAGCAGTCGTAAAAGCAAAGCGCGCACACACACACACACACACACACCATGGGGTGCAATTTCAACTGATCACCATGAAAACAACAGACAAATTTGACAGAACTACAAAAGTATGTGTGTGTGTGTGTGTGTGTGTGTGTGCGCGCGCATTACACTAAGGCTTGCAGCAGCAGCAGCACAGCTGGCAGGAGAGGCAAAAACAGCCTGCAAAAAACTGGCAACATCAACAGTCAGGACAGAGTTCAATTCAATTTTAATTTTAATTCAGTCTATTCCAGTCCTACTGGGATATGCAGCAGTCTGCAGCAAAATATTAGCTGTATGAACAGATTTGCAGCTCCTCTACTAAACAGAGCAAAACAGAGTGGCACTGAGCAGAGAGCGGCAGCAGCATTAAGCCACCACGCGGCACAGCACTGTAAACACAAGGCTTTTTTTCACAGGTTCCACGTTCTGACCCCTTTACTTTCCTCCCCGAGCCTGGCTAGGCATCAAGCCCAATGTCTCTCTCTCACTCTCTCCAAGTCCCAGCCGGATGCCTGTACTGTGAGCCAGGTCAGTAGGGGAGTCGCCCTGCATGCTGCCCGTCTGGCGCCCATGTTGAGTCAGACGGAGGACGGAGGCATTTGGCTACAGGTTCAGTCTTGGTGCCACCAGGGCAAACTCACGCAAAATGTTGCGTGCTACGTCCACTTTATTCTGAGCTATCATCAGCGCTCTCTTAACATCGTCGAACGAGTAGCCCTCACCCATCAGCTTGGCGATTTTGGCGTCCACGTTCTCATGTGAGTACTCGGGGGGTCTTCGATGCAGGATCTCTGGAGGGGTCTTGCGAGGAAAGGGCTTAGGCGGTCTGGCGGGTGCCTGCAGACCATCTCCGGCAACTGGTGGACAGAAACGAAGCTATGCTCCATTAAACAGGTCATAAAGAATAAATAAGGCCAATCAGCTCTGATTCATCTTAAGCTCACAGACACACTAAGAGCGATGCAGAGTCATGGTTAATAATTCAGAAAGACTGCACTTCTCTCTCGCTAAAGGCTGAACTAACATCCTAACACAATTATAGTACATTACAGGATTGTATACGTTGTGTATCTGGGGTGCCTACAGTCTTTCCCCATCCACTCATGCACTGTGCACTTGTGTTCACATCTAGATCGTGCTAATTCCGCATGATCAATCCACCTACTGGGATGTTTCTGATAGGTGAGTGTAAACTGGAGAACCCAGACAAAAACCATCTGAATACAGTACCTATTTTACTTTACGCATTATAAATATTAATTCATTCATTTTCTACCGCTTATCCGAACTACCCGAGTCACGGGGAGCCTGTGCCTATCTCAGGCATCATGGGGCATCAAGGCAGGATACACCCTGGACGGAGTGCCAACCCATCACAGGGCACACACACTCTCTCTCATTCACTCACACACTACGGACAATTTTCCAGACATGCCAATCAACCTACCATGCATGTCTTTGGACCGGGGGAGGAAACCGGAGTACCCGGAGGAAACCCCCGAGGCACGGGGAGAACATGCAAACTCCACACACACAAGGCGGAGGCGGGAATCGAACCCCCAACCCTGGAGGTGTGAGGCGAACATGCTAACCACTAAGCCACCGTGCATTATAAATATAATATTAAAATATACAGTAACAATAGCATCAAATGTGAAAAGTTATCGATTTGCCCAATTAATTTGCAATTCAGGAGCAATTTTCTGTGTGAAAACAAACCTGCTATGATAATGCTCTTCCCCAAAAAACCCCAAATCATCCAGGGTTGAAACGCGAGTACACTGAGTGTGAAAACGCCCCAAGACTACATATATGATATAATATTAGATCATTACAACATACATGATGTAGGAGGCAGCTGGTCGTACTCTTGCGTTGAGTTTCGGACTGCGCTTTCACCAGTCTGTCTCCGAACGGGCGGGAAAGGGGCTGAACTGCTCCGAACGTCCAGGAAAGCGTCTGATTATTAAACACATAAATTGGGACACGGTTAAAGTTCCGTCCTGACTTAACCACTACAGACGTTCTCGGAAGTCACTGCAGAGATAAACAGCATGGGTTTAATAAAAGGAACTGGCCTAAATTTTGTTGCTAGTTTATTATGAACAAGTTTGTTATAACTAGCTAAATCAATGACAAAAACAAAGACTGAATGACAAAAACAAAGACGATGTGATGAAAAAGAAATGTTTAATAAACATAATGCAAAACATGATTCATGTAATGAGGACCTTATTATCTCATCATACTACAGTGCTGCTAAACGCTCGGCTGTGATTGGTCAGAAGTTGCTCTGATATTAGTGCCAGGTGCGAGGTTTAGATTTGTGTGATATTTCTAACACAAACACATTTGAGAATTATTTCTGAAAGGAGTCTCTCAGCACTTTGTGGCAGTAAGAGTTAAAGTTTTAGACTTAAACGTTAGATTTTTGGTTTTAAGACTTTGTGAAAGAACTGCAGCAGGTAAACAAGAAAAAAATAACTGAACAGCATTTTGTTGTTAAACGTTGTGTGTAGTTGTAGGATGTATGTTGAAGTTACCTGAGCTGAGAATGAAGTGTCCGGATGAAGGCCGAGCCGCTCTGGGACAGGATGGAGACGATGAGGAGGAGGAGGAGGAGGCATCTGGGAAGCTGTGTCTAACAGGGGGTGGAGGAGGCGGCTGTGATGGAGGTGCTGTGTTAAATGGATCTTCTGCTGGCAAGGCTGGACAGGACACATGCCAAAAAATAAATATATATATTTAAATCACCTGCATCTTTAATGTTAATGTTTCACCACCAGATGGCGACACTACAGTGCAACTACAGCAGCAAAGGTCATGGTAGGATTTAAGATCGATTACATTCATCGTGACCTACATAAGTCAAATATTTACATGGTTATGAAGAGATCAGAATTTTCTCTTTCCATTATTCAATATATTTAAATATTCAATGCAATTTATGTGAGGAATGAACACTCAAACCTCAATCATTAATAAGCAATCAGGACCTGATATCAAAATTTCATGAGAATTGAACGAGCGGATGAACTCCTATTTGCCTTTGATCACCAAATGATCTAAAGAAATATTAATGAAGGCACCAGACCCAGACTCGCACCTGATCCTACTGAGAGAAGCTCTTCAATAAAAATGAATATTACTCATCATCTTTAACATCGTTTAAGCTTCTATTGAGAATCAATGACCAAAGTATACAGGAAATGCCAGTAAACCAACAATGTAGGAGACCAGCATGTATTTCTGTGAGAGGAGCCATGTTATTGTTTACCTTGTGGGGGCAAAAGGATATCGTAGTCTGCTGGAGTTCGGTTGTTGTGGAGGGGACAGTGTGTTGCAGAGACGACCCCCGAAACAGACACACCTGAGTCAAAGCCACCTGATTGAAATAATATACAATTACATCGATCTACTGCTCCATACACTAAAGAGACACAGCACAATGAGCTCACACACACAAACTGCTGCTTTTAATACACACCCAGCACCTGCTTTTATTTTTCAGCCTCGCGGTATTCCGCACATACGCACACACACGCATTCACATGCTCACATGCTCACTCGCACACTCGTACACAATTTCTATCACAACTAAGAGCTCACTTAAATACAGCAGACATAACATTAGTGTTTACCGTGCTCTGGAGCTTTCGGCTTCTTCTCTTCTGAGCTCACATCTGACGAGATATCTGAAGTCCTACACAAAAAGACAGAGGGTTTGTTTCTTATTTCAGTTACAAGGAACCACACTGAATATCATCATCCAAAACAAATGTTTATGTGCTTAAATCTCTGCTAACAATAGAAACTCTGCTAAGAAATCTGCTCTGCTTACAGCTCATTTCTGGATTCTATAAAATGAACACAGGCCTCTTTATTCAGCGTATATAGTAGTCAAAAGTACACCAAACTAATGCCACAAGCACTTGTTTTGTTCTTGTCACACGCGCAACCACACACTTGAACCACATGCACACACAAACAAGCACACACACACACACACACACGGTTATAAAGAAAATGGTGGCAAGTAACCAGACAGTTTTTTTGGCAAAAAAAAGGAACAAGTTGTTCACTAGCTCCTGGTGTTTATTACTTAACTGTAGAGTCATTACATTTGAAAAAACTCTTGCCTTGTATAATGAAGCCAAGTTCTCTTTGTCATTTTATTTCAATTTAAACACTATCTCAAATATCTCAAGCCTTTTGCCAAGACTTCACCTGTTAGTCTTGACTGATAACAGCAGTGAACACGTTTCACTGAGCTTTTGCCCAATGTGTGTGTTACAGTCGGTGCTTGTCAAAGTATCCTGAACAACAGGGTCTTTTAAATGGAGTTGCATTTCCACAAGTCTAAAAGAAAGAGCCATGGACCAGAGATCATCTATTTTTAAGTAATGAACACAACTCATACAATCTGAGCTGAGAGTTAGTTACTGCTCAAGTTGCACTGAGAGTTTTAGGCACTGACTGTTGTGTACATTGTGTTATTCTTTAAATATGTGTACTGTGTGTGTGTGTACCTGTTAGGGATATGGACAGAGATGCATACAGGAGGTTGTGTGATGCACACAGGGTGAGAAGAGGGAATCTGATACTCATCCTCTGCCCTGTCGGTTACCCGAGATCTCTCCAAGCACATGCTGCTGAATGGGTTTGAAAACCTGCCACACACAAACACACACATTACCAAACACAATACAATGAAAACACTACCATTAACACTACTCATTATTAGTTCCTAGAAATGTCAGCACACAGCACACTGCTATCGGGCTTGAACAGCTGATTATGAGCCCTTTATGCAAGATCATTAGTAGCAAACAGAACCTAAATATCTGTGTGTGTGTGTGTGTGTGTGTGTGTGTGTGTGTGTGTGTGTGTGTGTGTGTGTGTGTGTGTGTGTGTGTGTGTGTGTGTGTAGTTAAACTATTTTACTGGTTGCTCAATTAAGACACTATTTTCTTAATCTTTAACCCAAATAAATAAATATATATAAAATATATCTAAAGGCACAAAGCATAGTCAAACTGTATTAAAATGATATTATTGGTTCGTAAGTATTTATTGGAGCCATTTTGTGTGTAGCTGCAGCCCTAAGACATGCTATAGAGCATACAGTGCACTACATAGATTTGATTATGCTACAGCCTTTGATCCTGAGCTCAGGTTATTGTCTGTGTGGAGCTCCACATGTTCTCCCTGTCTTCGCCTCCAGTTCCCTTCACCTCCTAAAGAAAACAAGCACTGCCACTAGGTTGGAAGAAGTGTGTGAATGTGGGCGTAATGGATTGGTGTCCCATCCAGTGTGTGTTCCCTGTGGTTACTGAAGATTAATGAATGAATGAATGCATGAATGAATGAGCACACAGAGTGAATTGGATGAATGGGAAGCCATTTGGTAGTGTCGGACGAGGTTGGACAACGAGGTTGGACAATATTCCACCTGCTAAAGTTAAATATGGAGGATTTTTCTCCCCAGCGATCAGAGCAAATAACAAGGCAACATTGCTGTGGGAAGATAAGTGAAAACAAATCAGCAAATCATTAAAATGGTGATATTTGCTTCCTTATGATTGTGATTGATTAGGTAAGTGATGCAACATTCAGCTTCTGTATCTGTATCTGAACAAAATTGTCCCAGTAATTCGAAGGAATTTGACAGTTATAATGCATCACCATCATGTAAACCACAGAAATATGGTACAAACAGCACAGACAGGAAATGTGATGATAAATCAGTGTGTGGTGCTCGAACACCATTATTCACCAGCGACAAAAAGGTCTTAGCGATGCATTAAACAGTGGATTCTCGATCATTCCTGGGACACACACCTTTTCTGAGCTCCCCTACAACACTGAAGATCACCCCAAACCTCATAGGTTTAGCACACAGTCACCTCACCTCAAAAATCATACGACAATCAGAGATGAACAGACAGATGAGTACGCACGCACACACACACAACAAACAGCTAGGAGAGAGCTGCACTTCTGAAATCTGATAAGAGGAAGATTACAATTCCCTGGTACAAGATCAGCATGCTATCAGTCACACTCGCACACAACTTCCTTTTTTTTCCATGGCCACTAGAGGGCAAAGTAAACACAATGTTAATAAGAAAACTGTTGCTCACTTCAGCTGTGAATCAGAACAGAGTGGGCAGGGTTCATTTCTCAGCAACACTAAGGCGTTTATGGAATTGTATTTTCCACCTCCTCAGCATCATTGAGCCAGAGTACTGTTAAAACAGTGACTCTGTGTGTATGTGTGTGTGTGTGTGTGTGTGTGTGTGTATTCACGCACGTGTCTGTGTGTTTTTTCCCTAAGGTGGAAAATTACATCAACAGTCGCGGGTATGTGAGCTGCTCATTACAAAGAATGTACTATGCCCTGAGCCAGCAGATCAGTGTGCACAGCTGCACTTTAGCCTCTAGCTACTGAACAAAGCACACAGAGGCAAACATACACGCGCACAAGCGCTAGCACACACCCAAGCAGCAGCCTCACAGGTTTCAGAAACACACTGCCATCCTGTACTCTATTCACTGCTCTGATTACACTCACACACCTTCATGCACTACGCAGTGACTGCAACCAAAAACCATTATTTGTCATTAATCTAAGTATTTTCACACACATAATGCCACCTAAATTCTATTCCACTGCCTATTTTAACAATACAGAAAGCTCGGGTGGTCGCAGCTATAATTAAATCTATACACCAAAAGCTCTTCCTAAGCCT